>NC_064629.1:543344905-543644905 GCF_023864275.1 Schistocerca cancellata | reverse complement strand
AGAATAACTATAAAACTATAGCTGTAGCGTATCTCCAAAGAGCAAGTTCACAGCTCGTCTACTGCGTGTAGTGTAATTAAATTAATTCTCTCGCCCAAGATATTTGACTTAGCCACGTCAGATTTTTATTATGATTACTTACTTGTGTGCTGATTGCACACTTAAATTGAAAGCTTCATCGGCCATCAGCAAAGGAAGCAATGATTTATTCGATAACTTAAAGTGGTGCATTACTAGCCCAGTGGCTAGTCGGGAGAGCAGATCAGGCGTTCCCTTAGCCATCCGCATTGCGGCTTTATATGTAAGAACGCTGCGCGAGAAAGCAAGGCCCCAGTTCTCTCCAGACACTGATTAGCGCACCACTTGTGCTGGGAGTCGCGTCGCGTCGGTATCGTTGATATAAACAGCCTCGGATGCAGTAATAAGTTACTCGGGATACGCGTAACATGAAATCGTTTTCGAGTGAAGTGTTAATTTTGGGATGACGTTAATGATCTACCTTTAGTTTGCGAATGTGGTATTTTCATGTGCCGTCGCAGGACAGACATTCTACCATTTTTAGCGTGGCGTTTGATGAACATTATCATCAAATTATGGCAAGCATTCACTTAAACATTTAATTTGAACAGTTATAGTGGCATCAGCGCATTAGACTCTGAAATGCTCTGGTAGTTGGATTGTGTGAAGTTTTTTTGGTCTGTGACTTTCAGAATATAGTGAACATTTTAGAGAGAATGGTTTTTGATTATGAATCCCAGACAATCTCCTAATTCCTCAGAACTATAAGCTGTAGCTATACATGTATTTCTCAGATGAAGTGGGCACTAGGAATTCTAATTACAGGCTTCACGTTTTGCTAATCACTTTCTGGTTGCCAATATTGTAGTTAGAGAGCCAGTGTTGAGAACGGCAATCAACAGCATTAACTAAATAACAGGAACATTTAACAATTATTCCACCCGCCGCCCCACATATGTTGCTAATCGACCGGGAAACAAACTGAGTAAAAGTGAAAGTGATTTTTAAATATTCGGATTCGGAAGTGAAATGCAATGTAACAGTGATAGACAGTGTTACGTGTGCATGTGGACAACGCAAGTGGATTAACAATGCATCTGGATTGACGGAGCTGGCGCTGAGTCTAGCTACACTGCTGGCATCGCTAGAAGTCAGCCTCGCCGCACCGCAGTCATCTGTCGGAGCGACCGGAGCCGCGTATGCTGTTGCGGGCTACACCCACAACACAGCAGTTGTCGTGGTGCCGTCTGCAGTTCAACGCGCTGCGTCACATCAGTAATCCTGGTACGCCGCGCCGGCAACGCCATACGTCGTGGAGAAGGAACTAAGTTAAGTGATAAGCTGTTAAAGCTTTTACTAACCTGCACTAAAAGACTGTCGGCGATGGAACCGCAAAAAGAAACAGAAGTTAAACCTAAATCAGGACATATGTCTGTTGAAGGAACTGTAAATCCAGACAACGGTTCAAGTGAAAATATGCATGAAAATAGTAATGTTAAAGTGAAATCCGAACTAGTGTCTCCTGACAGTAGTGTGAAAAATGGCAATGATTCAGTAGTAGAGACCCCTGTAGTAAAGCAGAAATCAGAAAGTGTTAAGTTGTTGAATGATGAATTAAAAATGAAACAGTCATCAGAGATGGTAGAGTTCAAAAAGGAGAAGTTAGATATGACTGATCAATCAGAAGTTTCATGTAGTTTTGATGATTCTGGTATTGGAGCTAGTTTTTCGTCACCTGAGTGTGATAAAAAGCCAGCTAGTTAGCAACCCAAAGATACTGGGGCTATTGATTTAAATGTAATATTACAAGCAATAGCTGCCAGTAATGCAAAAATGTCAGCCAGTAATGCAAGAATGACAGCTGAGTTAAAATCTGATATAATTGAGGTAAATAACAGGATTGTGACCAGCCAAACCAATTTTAATAAACGGTTTGAGGCAATGGATAATAAATTAGAATCCATTAAAGCTGAATTAGAAACTTCCTTCAAGACTGGCTGCAATAAGTTGAAAGAGGATCTGGACAGTTTAAATTATAAAATTGATTACATCCATGAGGATATTAAGAAAAAGGTTTCTCAACAGTTATCTGAGATGTATAAAACAGTAAAATCCGAAGTTGCTGAGGTTCGCAAAGACTTCCAAATGGAAGAAGCGAAGCTGGAGCACAAGTTAACAGAAAAGATCGAGGCGGAATCTGAACTGTGCTCAGATAGGTTTAAAGATGTTAATATAAAAGTAAACATATGTCAAGCAGAAGTAGACGCAATCAAAACTAATACTACTCATATTGTGCAAAGAGTAGATAATGTTGAAATGAGAGTAGAAAATATTAGTACTAACATTGCTAACATTGAGAGTAAAGTAGCTTCAGTAACTTCTGGTAATGGTAGTATGCAACAAGTTGTAGCTGCAAATGCCGCTTTTATCGGGTGTCGGCAGTTCTTGCGGTTCGATCCAGATCAAAATAACCACCCGCTAGATTTCTGGAACGATTTTGAAGATGTGATTCCACCAACTTGGTCTGAACGAGAGAAAATCTCATTTATTAGAAGCCATTTAGCGGGTGACGCCATGCGTTGGTCAGCTGATGTTATGTTGAAGTGTAAAACATTAGCGGAATTTAAAACAGCTTTCATTAATGAGTATTGGTCTAGTAATACGCAAAATGAAGTGTTGAGAGAATTTTGGAGTGGAAAACGCTTCAATGCAGGCAAGGAATCTATTAAAGAGTTTGCCAGGTCATGGATCTCACGTTTGTCACATTCGGCCGAAAAGCTAAAACCTGAAATGATAATACTAGGTCTTGAAGCCAAACTGCCATGGTATTGGCAAACTAGAATTATATCTGCCCCTAGAGACAATCTGGATCGTTTCATTGCATATTTGGAACGTGTAGAGCGTGTGGCTGCCAATGAGGAGCAAGCACGTAATAATAGAAATGGTAATAACACTAGTAGTAATTTTAAAAACGAGCAGAATGGCAATGTAAACATCAGAACAGTAGGTGTTCGCCATCCTAAGAAAGGTAGGAATTGGAGAAATAATTACCAGAACCAACAATGGCATCCAAATGACAGTAACTTTGTTCCTAACAAAAATGTGCAAGTAAACAACAGTGTTGATAGCAATGCTGTGCCAGTTAACTATAATGCAAATAAAGATAACAGTAGTAGGCAGATGCTGGAAAACTAGTTCCCGTCTATGAGGATACTGGCGCTCACCAGGCGGTTGCTTTTCCTAAGCCAGTAATTACAGTAATTAGTATGACAGATCAGAATACTCAAACTGAGGATTCGGATGATGGGTCGGTAGCATCCAATGATACTGCAGAAATATTAAACCACTCACAGTATTTGATAGATACCGTGTTAGAGACGCTTTCTAAGTGGGAAGAGAAAGAGGAGGGAGCAGCAGTGTAACGGTAGGGATGAGCTACAAAATACTGAATTGTCAGGTGAAGAAGCAGAAGAAATTCATGCTTATATTTACGATGAGGATGATGTGCTCTTATCTAAAGTGTCTGTGCAGGATGTTGATACTGTACTAATAGATTTAGGACAGGAGGTAAGTGAGAATGTAGAGGAT
Source organism: Schistocerca cancellata (assembly GCF_023864275.1). NCBI lineage: Eukaryota > Metazoa > Arthropoda > Insecta > Orthoptera > Acrididae > Schistocerca > Schistocerca cancellata. The sequence continues at coordinate 543,641,299 of NC_064629.1, read as the reverse complement.
AGCCAGTTGGGGGTGGATGAACCCAGTAGCTGTGATCAGTTGTCACTTGATAAGGAACCCGACGATAATAGTGAAAGTGGTTTAGCTGTAACTAGTGTTATGCCCGGTCTGGAGTGGCAGAATCGCTCAGACTACAGTAATTAGGGTCATGTTCAGCAAACTAAATGTAATGAAGTCGTGCGATGTTTCGATTTGAAATTAATAGACCGACTGGAAAAGGCAGCTGAAAATGTAATTCAGGAAACCCCTACACACTTTGACCTAAATGTAATGAAGACAGATGTCGATAACTTTAGTTGGAGACAAATCCAAAAGGAACTATTGGATGAGTTTGAGGAACCACCTGCACAACCTAGAATAAGCCACCCTATAATAATAGTGAATATGTTGGGTATCAACGTACGTTGTCTCTTAGACAGTGGAAGTGAGGTGACTGCGATATCTCAGTCCTTCCTTGATGCATTACCTGGTAAAGACAAGCTTACAGTAATGAGGGTATCAGGACTAAGAATAATTGGTGCTACTGGCAAGGTGTCAAAAACGGTAAAGCAAGAAGCTTTACTGCCCTTTGTTATTAATGCTAATTTAATTGATCATCCATGTAACGCTTCAGGCTTTCTCCTCAATCTAATGACATCTTGGGTTGTCGGGTGTTATGCCGGATATCAGCGTCGTACTTGCACGATATTTCGGTCACGTAGCTCGTAACCTTCATCAGGTGCGACCTGAAACTGCTCCTCGAGTGAACCTGGTCCAGTATTTATGCCTATGGCCTTCCCCCTCCACCAACGGCTGCAGGCGCTTCCTCTGTGGTCCGCGCCCATTCCCTGCGACCTGCTGGGGCGTTGCTGCTCTGTTTTCCGTCCTTTGCGGTTCTAGGTGTTCCCTCTGCGGTCCGCGCCCACCAAACCCGCTCCTGGGGATTTCATCTACGGTCTGGGGTACCAAGCGTTCCCCCTGCGGTCCGCGCCCGCTCACCACGACCTGTTGGAGCGTTGCCGCTCCGTATCTAGGAAGGTCGGAGGCGCTGATGGGGTCACCAACCACCTGCTGAGGAACCTTCCAGCAGGGGCCCATCCGCTGCTGGCGGGTATCTTCAACCAGGTCCTTCGCTCGGGGTCTACCCCTCTGTGTGGAAACATGCAGAGGTGGTGGCCATCCCGAAAGCGAACAAGGACCCGCGTGACGCTGCCAATTACAGACCCATCAGTCTGCTACCGGTCCTCTCCAAAGTATTCGAGCGCCTCTACGCCAGGCGCCTGCTTCGCCACGTGACCGCAGAAGGAGTGATACCGGATGAGCAGTTCGGCTTCTGGAGGGGTCACTCCACGGTCCATCAGCTGATGCGGCTGGTGGAAGAGGCCATGCGCGCCCTGGAGACACGGGAATACCTTGGGGCAGTGTTCCTCGACGTCTCCAGGGCATTCGACTCCGTGTGGCATGACGGCCTCGTGTACAAACTTTTTGTGCACTGGGTCCCGACGTCGCACGGGGTCTTACTTCAGTCGTATCTGGCCGACAGGACTTTCCACGTCCGCCTGGACGATGGGACGTCCACGCACCGACCCATCTGTGCTGGAGTGCCGCAGGGGTCCGTTCTCGGCCCCCTGCTCTACTCCTTATACACGGCCGACGCTCCGCGCGTGGCGCCGGTGAAGTTGGCACTCTACGCCGACGACACGGCGCTATTCGTGCGGAGTATGAAGGCAGACCAGATGCGCCGCCTGCTCCAGCGTGGATGTGAGGCCCTTGGTGCGTGGTCGACGAAGTGGCGCCTGAAACAGAATGCAGCGAAGAGCCAGGCGGTGGTGTTCACGCGAAGACCACTGCCACCAGATCTTCCGCCAGTCACCGTCATGGGAAGCCCCGTCCCGTGGAGCAGGACTGGCCGCTACCTGGGAGTCACTCTCGACCAGAAGCTGACGTGGAAAGACCGCATCGATGACGTCAGGGGCAGAACGATAGGGCGCCTACGCGTTCTGTACCCTCTGCTCAACCCGTCGTCTGCCTTGCCTCCCCACCACGGCATCACGCTGTACCTGGCGCTGGTCCGCCCAGTGCTGGAATACGCGGCCGTGGTGTGGGGCAACGCAGCCGACACACACATCAACAAGCTGCAGAGGGTGCAGAACAGGGCGCTCAAGCTCGCTCTGCGCCTACCGAGGCTCTATTCCACTGCTCGGCTACACCGCCAAACCGGAATCCCCTTCCTCCGCGACCGATTTAAACAATCGGCGCGCCTCTTCTATGAGCGGACTGTGCAGTCCGACAATAGGCTCATTAGGGACTTGGGCCACCCTCTTCACCACAGGCCAACCACGCGTTGGCCTGACCTGTTACGAGATTAATATCTCGTGGCAGAGAGAGGAGAACTCCACCATAGTAAACACCTCAGGCCAATTCGTAACGTGAGGAAGCCACTCCACAGATTCAGGATTATGCAGGAACAGCAGTGTATGCTTAGCCTGCTCCCAACATGGGTCAGGGAAGACCCGTATGGACAAGTGACCGTGACCGTGACCGCCGCTCCGTTTTTCGTCCGCTGCGGCTCTGGATGTTCCCTCTGCGGTCCGCGCCCACTTGTCCCACTTCTGGGTGTTCCATCTTCGGTCTGGTGCGCCTGCCAGTCCGTCAGGGGCTCGTTTTCCATCTCCATGTCTCTGGTTCTTCTGTTTCTGTGGTGTTGCAGCTGGCCCCATTGCTCCTTTAACAATTCCAGAGCCGGATCCCAGGCTCTGCTTAGCTGGTACCCTGTGTCACGGTTTATAAGATCGTCAGCCATTTTAATTTCTATCGATTCTCTTATAACACTGTCCCAAAATCTGGGTGTTTGTGCTAGAATCTTGGTATCCTCATACTTCATGGCATGATCTAGTTCTAGACAGTGTTCAGCAATGGCTGACTTAGTCACCTGTCTAAAGCTAGTGTGCCTCTGATGTTCTTTGCACCTGATCTCCACAGTTCTTGTCGTCTGGCCAATGTAGGACATGCCACATTGACAAGGTATATTGTAAATCCCTGGTTTTCGTAACCCCAGGTCGTCTTTGACACTCCCTAGCAGTCCCCCGATCTTGTTGGATGGACAGAAAACACACTTGATCTTGTGTTTACGGAGGATCCTACTGATTCTGGCAGAAATAGACCCAGCATAGGGCAGATATGCCACCTTCTTGGCTTCATCTTGGTCTTCTTCAGGAACCTGTGGTATAGTGGCTGGTTAGAGTGCCCTCTCAATTTGTCTGTCCGTGTATCCATTCTTGGAGAAAACTGTTTTGAGACGTTCTATCTCTATAGGTAGATTCTCTTGGTCTGACAGGGTACGTGCTCTGTGGACCAAAGTCTTCAGAACCCCATTCTTCTGTGCAGGGTGGTGACAGCTGCTGGCCTGCAGATATAAATCAGTGTGTGATGGTTTTCGGTACACACTGTGGCCAATTGATCCATCTGCTTTCCTCTGGACTAGTACATCCAGAAATGGCAGCTGGCCATTCTTCTCCAGTTACATGGTGAACTTGATATTAGGGTGGCATGAGTTAAGATGTTCAAGAAACTCATTGAGCCTGTCCATCCCATGTGGCCAGATCATGAAGGTGTCATCCACATACCTAAAGAAGCATGTGGGTTTAAATGTGGCTGTCTCCAATGCCCTCTCCTCAAAACTCTCCATAAAGATGTTGGCAACTACAGGGGACAGTGGGCTGCCCATAGCTACACCTTCAGTTTGCTCGTAATATTGGTTTCTGTACAGGAAATACATGGATGTCAGTGTATGACTGAACAGGTCCAACAGAGCACCGTCAAATTTCTCTGCAATCAGTTGTAGTGAGTCCTTCAGTGGGACCCTGGTGAACAGCGATACCAAATCAAAACTAACCATGATGTCCGAATCTGTGATGTGCAGTTGCTTGAGGCGTTTCAGGAAATCTTCTGAGTTGCGGATGTGGTGAATACATTTCCCCACATATGGAGACAGGAGACCTTTCAAGTACTTGGCTGTTGTGTACGTAGGTGCCCCAATATTACTGACAATTGGACGTAGGGGCACGCCCTCCTTGTGTATTTTAGGCAGACCATACAGTCTAGGTGGCACTGGCGCTTTTTCCCGTAGTTGTCTGATGATCTTATCGGGCATCCCTGTTTCCTTCAAGAGGGCACTAGTCTTCTTGGCCACCTTGTCCGTGGGGTCACACTCCAGAATTCTGTATGCAGGGTCCTCCAGAAGTTGGCGTACTTTCTCATCATAATGCACCCGTTGCAAGATGACAGTGGAGTTCCCTTTGTCTGCTGGCAGTACCACAATGCTGTTGTCTTCCCGGAGTTTCTTGAGTGCAAGCCTCTCCTCGGTTGTGATGTTCGATTTCGGTGGCCTGGCCTTGGTGAGGGCCCTGCAGGTCTCTCGGCGGACTTCCTCTGCCACTTTAGGTGGAAGTGTGGCTGCAACTTGCTCTACTGCACTGACGAAACCTGAAATGGGTACGTTTCTAGGGGTTGTAGCAAAGTTGAGACCCTTGCTGAGTACCTTTAATGTTGTATCATCAAACTGTATGCCACTCAGATTCGTCACAGTGCGTCTCTCTTCCATCTGCTGTGCTTTATTACTCATGCGGTCAAACCGCTGGCTGAACCGTGACACAGGGTACCAGCTAAGCAGAGCCTGGGATCCGGCTCTGGAATTGTTAAAGGAGCAACGGGGCCAGCTGCAACACCACAGAAACAGAAGAACCAGAGACATGGAGATGGAAAACGAGCCCCTGACGGACTGGCAGGTGCACCAGACCGAAGATGGAACACCCAGAAGTGGGACTGGTGGGCGCGGACCGCAGAGGGAACATCCAGAGCCGCAGCGGATGAAAAAGGGACTGGCAACGCTCCAACAGGTCGTGGTGAGCGGGCGCGGACCGCAGGGGGAACGCTTGGTACCCCAGACCGTAGATGAAATCCCCAGGAGCGGGTTTGGTGGGCGCGGACCGCAGAGGGAACACCTAGAACCGCAACGGACGGAAAACAGAGCAGCAACGCCCCAGCAGGTCGCAGGGAATGGGCGCGGACCACAGAGGAAGCGCCTGCAGCCGTTGGTCGGAAGCGGTGGCGACGCCGACCGCTGCTGGAGCGGCCCCTCCAAGTGACCGAGAAGACAGAAAGGCAGCCATCATCGCGCAAGCGAGAGCGACCGGCGTGCATTTCTCCGACGCTGAAGCGGCGCAGTTCGCTGAGCAAGCGGAGCTGCTCCAAGCTACAGTGCAGAAGGGCTGCGCCGTGCGGTAGAGGAGGACGCTGAACGGCAGCCGATCGCCGCCGTTCTGCACCAGCCTGATGAAGCTGCACCAAGTCACTGACGACAAGGCGCAGCAGAGGGCCTAACAGCAGCGCATGCGTTGCCGCGCCGAACTTTTATGTTACAGTGAGGAAGCCACTGCGGCCGGCCCAGGAGACTACAAGCGAGCCCAGCCGCAGCAACCGGACTGACCCAGCTAACGACCACGCAGTACATAGCTAACGTTACACGATACCTCACGCTAACCTTCCCTCACCTTGCATGCTCTGTCGCAGCTGGCAAGCCGCTACTGCCCTTACTACCCGTCCTACTGTCGCAGAGGTTTTTTTCCCTTGGCGCTGGCCTTGGCACTTTTTTTTCCTCTGCCCTTACAACCGCTACCCTTCAATCGTTTTCGACCACTTCTATCTCCTGATGGACCATGTTAGTGAGTAATCTTACCCAGACGCATGGATAACATCACAGCCTGCATCCTGTGACGCCTAATTCAAAAACTAACATGTTTACGGAGGTGACAGTAGAACTTTTGGTTTGGTCACCACGTTGGTGTGGGCGTGGAGGGGCCCCATCCTTTATTTTTTTAACTCGAGGAGCAGTCTCAGGTCGCGCCTGATGAAGGTTACGAGCTACGTGACCGAAATATCGTGCAAGTACGACGCTCATATCCGGCAGAACACCCGACAACCCAAGATGTGATCATCCATGCTTAATTGTAAACAATCTCAGTATTGAGGTTTTAATTGGCATAGATTTCTTGTCGAAATATCAGAGTGTTGTTGACTTTGAAAGAAGCCAGTTAAAATTCGTCTTGCCGATAACTGGAGTAATTACGGTACCTTTTATTGATAAACATGTAGTAACTAATGATGAAACTTGGGAGCTGCCTATACGAGTTCTGAAAAATAGGAGATATTGGGACGACGGTGTTAATCATAGTAAAAGTAAGCTAAACACAGACGAGAAGAAGTTAAAGGCTAGGGCAAATATAAGAAAAAGAGCATTGGAAAGGAAGAAGCGTCATGTCGCAAAAGGTGAACCCACCAGTTTTGAAATAGGTCAGTTACTCCTTGTCAAAACCAAGGAAAAATCAAAGAAAATAAATGCAGAAACAAAGAAATTCATGTTCGTATACCAAGGACCTTTCAGGATCATAGGAATACCACATGCCAATGCATATAGGCTAGAGTACCCTAAGAGTAAAAAGCTATTAGATGTCAGGAACGTGATCGACCTAAAGAAGTTCATAGGTAGTGAATGAATTCTGTAGGGAGAAGGTTGTTCTGTAACCTCTACACAGTGTGGCAGCTGTGCAGTCCCAGCTGTGTGAGATCTTCTTTCCCATTTCAGATTTCACTCTCTCTTCATCTTTTCTATCCACCTAAAATTTCGACCTCTTCTTTCCAACACATTAAATTTTCCGTTATGGTTATCAAGACAATAATAAACTAATGAATTCTGTAGGGAGGAGGTTGTTCTGTAATCTCTGCACAGTGTGGCAGCTGTGCAGTCCCAGATGGGTGAGATCTTCTTTCCCATTTCAGGTCTCACTCTATCTTCATCTTTCCTATCCACCAAAGTTTCGACTCCTTCTTTGCAATACAAAAATTTTCCATCATGGCTATCAAGCCATGAGTTCTGTAACCATTCTATCCACTAATTAGTGAAGAAAATACTTAATGTGACAAACCTTACAGTGACATAAACAACAGAGAAGTATGATGTAATTAAGATACAAAGGTATTTGAGTAACAAGTATGTATAGAACCCCAGTCATATTATAAGTACAAAGTTGTTGTTTTATTGGAAATGGTCCACCAACAGTAATTTAAAAGATATACAAATTCGTGTACAAGCACGATATGAAGTGGCAGTGAAACCTATTGTATGCTGTAGATATAACTAATTAATAGTAAAAGAGATTGCATAGTGTTATGAAAAATATGCAGATAAGTTGTAAGAATGAACTCACCTTGTGTAGCAAGGAATGGCAGTGTAATGGAATTGAACAGTGTTTGTGGTTGAGACGTGAAGGACACGTCCTTGACATACGCTCCTGGAAATGGAAAAAAGAACACATTGACACCGGTGTGTCAGACCCACCATACTTGCTCCGGACACTGCTAGAGGGCTGTACAAGCAATGATCACACGCACGGCACAGCGGACACACCAGGAACCGCGGTGTTGGCTGTCGAATGGCGCTAGCTGCGCAGCATTTGTGCACCGCCGCCGTCAGTATCAGCCAGTTTGCCGTGGCATACGGAGCTCCATCGCAGTCTTTAACACTGGTAGCATGCCACGACAGCGTGGACGTGAACCGTATGTGCAGTTGACGGACTTTGAGCGAGGGCGTATAGTGGGCATGCGGGAGGCCGGGTGGACGTACCACCGAACTGCTCAACACGTGGAGCGTGAGGTCTCCACAGTACATCGATGTTGTCGCCAGTGGTCGGCGGAAGGTGCACGTGCCCGTCGACCTGGGACGGGACCGCAGCGACGCACGGATGCACGCCAAGACCGTAGGATCCTACGCAGTGCCGTAGGGGACTGCACCGCCACTTCCCAGCAAATTAGGGACACTGTTGCTCCTGGGGTATCGGCGAGGACCATTCGCAACCGTCTCCATGAAGCTGGGCTACGGTCCCGCACACCGTTAGGCCATCTTCCGCTCACGCCCCAACATCGTGCAGCCCGCCTCCAGTGGTGTCGCGACAGGCGTGAATGGAGGGACGAATGGAGACGTGTCGTCTTCAGCGATGAGAGTCGCTTCTGCCTTGGTGCCAATGACGGTCGTTTGCGTGTTTGGCGCCGTGCAGGTGAGCGCCACAATCAGGACTGCATATGACCGAGGCACACAGGGCCAACACCCGGCATCATGGTGTGGGGAGCGATCTCCTACACTGGCCGTACACCACTGGTGATCGTCGAGGGGACACTGAATAGTGCACGGTACATCCAAACCGTCATCGAACCCATCGTTCTACCATTCCTAGACCGGCAAGGGAACTTGCTGTTCCAACAGGACAATGCACGTCCGCATGTATCCCGTGCCACCCAACGTGCTCTAGAAGGTGTAAGTCAACTACCCTGGCCAGCAAGATCTCCGGATCTGTCCCCCATTGAGCATGTTTGGGACTGGATGAAGCGTCATCTCACGCGGTCTGCACGTCCAGCACGAACGCTGGTCCAACTGAGGCGCCAGGTGAAAATGGCATGGCAAGCCGTTCCACAGGACTACATCCAGCATCTCTACGATCGTCTCCATGGGAGAATAGCAGCCTGCATTGCTGCGAAAGGTGGATATACACTGTACTAGTGCCGACATTGTGCATGCTCTGTTGCCTGTGTCTATGTGACTGCACGCCCGGGTTCCCGGGTTCGATTCCCGGCGGGGTCGGGGATTTTCTCTGCTCGTGATGGCTGGGTGTTGTGTGCTGTCCTTAGGTTAGTTAGGTTTAAGTAGTTCTAAGTTCTAGGGGACTGATGACCATAGATGTTGGGTCCCATAGTGCTCAGAGCCAGAGCCTATGTGCCTGTGGTTCTGTCAGTGTGATCATGTGATGTATCTGACCCCAGGAATGTGTCAATAAAGTTTCCCCTTCCTGGGACAATGAATTCACGGTGTTCTTATTTCAATTTCCAGGAGTGTATTTATAACGTTGGAGCTGGCCATTACTTGGTGTAGTGTGTGACAGGACACACCTACACGTATTGAGGTTAGGAGTTGGAGGCGTGAATGCGACCATAGGTACCCTTATGTTAGATGAGAGAGGAGCTCATGGTGTCCTATAGGTTTAAGGAATTTAGCATTACGCTCGGCCATAATTACTTAATGCACTTTAGTGGTAGGTCGAGAGAGACTACCTGTGGTTTCAGCATCCAATCAAGTGGAAATGGATTGCAACGTGAGCAAACTGATCAGCTGCAATACACTATAGATATGAAATAAATGTGCTATCCTATGCTTTAAATCTTAATGGAGTGAGTATTATTTAAGTTCATACACTAGCAAATTAAGTACATAATTGCAGATGTGGAACTGACACAGCAGCAGAAGACCAATAAGTGGATTTAGTAGTCAACTAAACGTAGTGTGTTTTGAACACTCAGAACTGTACTATTACCACAAGTTACTCACATGTACAAAGAGGCTGAGAATACAACTGCTAATCAAATACACTCATACTATATCTAAGAATAAGGTAATCGAAGATGAGTCAGTTAAGCAAAAAAAATACAGATTTGTCAGGAATGTACCGAGCATTGGTTCAGTGTTCCGGCTCAGAAATAATAAATTGAGATTAAATAGGATTTATGATTGTATACCTTGAGCATAAATTTTCTCTAGTACATGACTAACGGCGTTTTGAGCCATTTGTTTATCGATTTTATGGCAGTTAAGTAACTGCGAGAGTAAATTGAGAAAGTTCTGTTAACTTTGTTCCAGTAACATATTGAAAGATAAAATGTATATATCCCCATTTCATTGTGACCCACTCTTAGATATTAAGTGAACAAAGTCTGAGGCACACTTTTTGTTTGTTCTACAGGACAAACCAGATAATGGCAGCCTGGTAGCTGCGTGAAAGCGTGGAGTGACTTGGACACAACTCACAGTGAACCCTCCCCTTTCCCCATGTAATTTAGAGTGAACGTGAAGGACGCACACCATAGCAACTTCCCCTCCTCTATCCTTGTGAATGGAAGTGTAGAGCGCCAGCCAAAGCGGCTACAAGCACCTGTGTAAAAATGAAATTGTCATGATTTGTGAAATTTTCTTTCAGGTTTAGAAAAGACTGCTAAGATATAATTATCTGTTTATGTATCATGAATAACTGTGTTATTTTCTTTGAAATTGTGTATGTAAAAACATTTACAGACAATTTGATGGATTTAAGATTTTCATAATTTTACATATTTTTATGTGTTTGTCTGTCTAAGGCAATAGGTATGCCAAAGTGTTTCATTGATTTTTGCTTAAATTTTGAGTGATAATGTTGCTTAAGAGGCAGTGAACAGCCCAGCAATTTAAATAATTGAAGTAGGTAATAAGTTTTCTTTTAATATTTCTATATGTTTATATTTCAAATTTAATTTTTCACAGGGAGCTAAGCTGTACTCATGCTTCCCTTTTTGTTATTAATTTTTTTCATTTAGATTCAAAAACAATTAAGTAGAGGGTGATGAACGAAGCAATCTACTCACACCTTATGAAATTCACTACAGTCTCTCCATTGTGTGCCAGACAGTCCGCTGTAACTAGCTCTGACATCATAAATGTTGCGAAATACTTAAAAAATCAAGTAAATAACCTGAAACGTTTCTAGCATGTCAGGAGTAATACTGAATCAATATGTGTTGAATATCAGTTCAATAACTTTAATCATTTTGGAAATTTGGACATTTTTCTGTAAAAATCATTGGCGCAACAGAAAAGAGCTAGAAACTTAAAAATTTATATTTAGATTCCTTTTGCATAATAACTTAGTAGAAACAGTATTCTGGATCTCACAAATTAAAATTTTAGTTGAAATTCATGATTTTCTGGTTTTTGTCTTAGAATTTAAGGAAGCAAGATAGATTAAGTAGGCGAATAAATAAAGCTAGGATGTTTAAATTTAAGTAGAAGGGAGATCCGCTATAATCATAAAAATGTGAGAAGTTTCAACAGAACAACTATAAAACTATAGCTATAGTGTGTCTCCAAAGAGCAAGTTCACAGCTTGTCTACTGCGTGTAGTGTAATTAAATTAATTCTCTCGCCCAAGATATTTGACTTAGCCACGTCAGATTTTTATTATGATTACTTACTTGTGTGCTGATCGCACAATTAAATTGAAAGCTCCATCGGCCATCAGCAAAGGAATCGCATTCGGGAGGACGACGGTTCAAGCCCGCGTCCGGCCATCCTGATTTAGGTTTTCCATGATTTCCCTAAATCGCTCCAAGCAAATGCTGGGATGCTTCCTTTGAAAGGGCACAGCCGACTTCCTTCCCCATCCTTCCCTAATCCGATGAGACCGATGACCTCGCTGTTTGGTCTCTTCCCCCAAAACAACCAACCAACCAAACAGCAAAGGAAGCAATGATTTATTCGATAACTTAAAGTGGTGCATTACTAGCCCAGCTGTTAGTCAGGAGAGCAAATTTGATCAGGCGTTCCCTTAGCCGTCCGCACCGCGGCTTTATATGTAAGAACGCTGCGCGAGAAAGCAAGGCCCCAGTTCTCTCCAGACACTGATTAGCGCACCACTTGTGCTGGGAGTCGCGTCGCGTGGGTATCGTTGATATAAACAGCCTCGGATGCAGGAATAAGTTACTTGGGATACGCGTAACATGAAATCGTTTTCGAGTGAAGTGTTAATTTTGAGATGACGTTAATGATCTATCTTTAGTTTGCGTATGTGGTATTTTCACGTGCCATCGTAGGACAGACATTCTACCATTATTAGCGTGGCGTTTGATGAACATTATCATCAAATTATGGCGAGCATTCACTTAAACATTTAATTTGAACAGTTATAGTGGCATCAGCGCATTAGACTCTGAAATGCTCTGGTAGTTGGATTGTCTGAATTCTTTTTGGTCTGTGACTTTCAGAATATAGTGAACATTTTAGAGAGAATGGTTTTTGATTATGAATCCCAGACAATCTCCTAATTCCTCAGAGCTATAAGCAGTAGCTATAAATGTATTTCTCAGATGATGTGGGCACTAGGAATTCTAATTACAGGCTTCACGTTTTGCTAATCACTTTCTGGTTGCCAATATTGTAGTTAGAGAGCCAGTGTTGAGAACGGCAAACAGCATAAACACAAAAACATTTTATTCTACAAGGTGCATTCAAGTTCTAAAGCCTCTGATTTCTTTTCTCCGGACTGGAAAGAGATAGAAACTTGCGCATTGTTTTAAAATGAGGCCGCGTTCATTGTCAATACGTCCCAGAGATGGCAGCACCGTATGACAGATGGAATTTTACTGCCAGCGGCGAGAATGAGAACTGTTTTAAATACTTAAAATGACGATGTTTTCCTTAGTTGAACAGAGTGCAATCATTCGTTTTCTGAATTTGCGTGGTGTGAAACCAATTGAAATTCATCGACAGTTGAAGGAGACATGTGGTGATGGTGTTATGGATGTGTTGAAAGTGCGTTCGTGGGTGCAACAATTTAATGAAGGCAGAAAATTGTGTGAGAACCAACCGAAACAACCTCGGGCTCGCACAAGCCGGTCTGACGACATGATCGAGAAAGTGGAGAGAATTGTTTTGCTGGATCGCCAAATGACTGTTGAACGGATCGCCTCCAGAGTTGGCATTTCAGTAGTGTCTGTGCACACAATCCTGCATTACGACCTGAAAATGCGAAAAGTGTCATCCAGGTGGGTGCCACGAATGCTGACGGACGACCACATGACTGCCCGTGTGGCATGTTGCCAAGCAATGTTGACGCGCAACGACAGTATGAATGGGACTTTCTTTTCGTCGGTTGTGACAATGGATGAGACGTGGATGCCATTTTTCAATCCAGAAACAAAGCGCCAGTGAGCTCAATGGAAGCACACAGATTCACCGCCACCAAAAAAATTTCGGGTAACCGCCAGTGCTGAAAAAATGATGGTGTGCATGTTCTGGGACAGCGAGGGCGTAATCCTTACCCATTGCGTTCCAAAGGGCACTACGATAACAGGTGCATCCTACAAAAATGTTTTGAAGAATAAATTCCTTCATGCACTGCAACAAAAACGTCCGGGAAGGGCTGCGCGTGTGCTGTTTCACCAAGACAACGCACCCGCACATCAAGCTAACGTTACGCAACAGTTTCTTCGTGATAACAACTTTGAAGTGATTCCTCATGCTCCCTACTCACCTGACCTGGCTCCTAGTGACTTATGGCTTTTTCCAACAATGAAAGACACTCTCCGTGGCCGCACGTTCACCAGCCGTGCTGCTATTGCCTCAGCGATTTTCCAGTGGTCAAAACAGACTCCTAAAGAAGCCTTCATCGCTACCATGGGATCATGGCGTCAGCGTTGTGAAAAATGTGTACGTATGCAGGGCGATTACGTTGAGAAGTAACGCCAGTTTCATCGATTTCGGGTGAGTAGTTAATTAGAAAAAACATCGGAGGCCTTAGAACTTGAATGGACCTCGTATTATTCCACCCGCCGCCCCACATACTGATAACACCTACCAGCAAACAAGAAGGCGGTGTATGGCCTAGATTCTTCTTCGAGTTCTATTTGCCAGTAACTATCCGTGAAATCGAGGCTAGTCATGAACTTAACGTCATGAAAACGTTGCAAAATCTCCTCCATACTCTCTGGGCTGTCTGTTTCGCGTGAACGACCCTGTTAAATGTGCATGCGTCAATCACAATACGCACACTACCATTCCATTTTGCTACAATGACCAAACCGTCATTGTATGGACTCGTACTTCTTTCAATCACTCCCCCTTCGATCAACTTATCTATCTCCCGTTGCACTGCTTCCTTTTTGGACAGCGGTATAACATACGGTCTCACGAAGAATGGTTCATGCGGAATTACATGCAACTTGCATTTATATCCTTCCACAAGTCCCGGTTTGTCTGAAAACACACACTTATTCCTCATTATTACTTCATACAGGCCTCGTCTTTGTTCGTGTGTTACGTTTGACACACCATCTACAATACTTTCCAATTCACTTTCTACACTATAGTCAGTGCCGAGATTCCTCACGTTACAGTAATTCAAATTCATGCCTATGTCAATGGCATCTGGCCAGTTAACAATGTGTATAGGCTGGAATTTACTATGCATACCGTCTCCTGCCTCGTCAAAACTAACTACTATTGCTTTATCTTGTGATGTACATGTCAAAGCTTTTCTTTCGCAATTAATCACTGCACGGTACTTCAATAGCCAATATAACACGATAATTACTTCCTTAGTTAAGTCTGGCACGGCGACAAACTCTTGTTCAAATCGTGCCCCACATATGTCGAAGTTGACAAAAATCTGTTTTGTGACCGGTTCACTAGCCTTCCCAGTAGCACCGATAATTTTCACTCCTGTGCCTGGCATAACTATGATACCAGGTCTGTCTTTCAGTAACTCAAATATTTTCCCAGATACAGCACTCAATTCCGCACCAATGTCAATCAACACGTTTAGTTGTAGATCGTGCATATTATCAGACACTGCTACCTGTCTACACTTGTCCTCGACTGTTTCTTTATTTTCCCACAATAAATCCTCGTCTATATCCAGGGAATTCCAGTAAAAACCATCTGGCTTTGATCCTAAATCCGGCTTATTTGGCGGCTTTCTCAGCCTCTGTTCACATACAGTTTTAATTTCAACACGTTTGTCCTGAGGCTTAGTCTGTAGCTTCGCCTCAAATACCGAAACCTTTTCCTGTAACTCATCAACTAGTGAGTGTTGCTTCGCTATCACTTCACTAATTGTCACCTTCGTTGATTCCTCTTTGGCCATATTGACCTCATCTGTCAATCTGCCTGGAGGAATGTGCCCAGTAGTATCTGCAATTACTTCCTCTGGATCTGCGCAACCCACACTGCTACCGTCCGACCGTATAACGTCAGCTCTGACCTCATACACGCTGTAATGTACGTGCTTTTCTACCAAACGTGTCCAGCTATCACTAAAGTTCACATAATCTTTCTCCTTAATACTTTCGCAATGTTTAGATTGGAGTTTTGCGTCGGATGGGTCGGCTACTTCTACCACTATAACTTTCGGTAAAGTCTGCCGGTTAGGGCCAGAACTTTCCGTTACTACTTCAACATCCAACTCCTGCGGGACGAAACACGACGAATCCTGCTCGTGCTCCCCATTAACATCAACTATTTCATGTAAAGTCTGCCGGTTAGGGCCAGAACTTTCTATTATTTCACAAACACTATCTTCCTGCGGGACGAGACGCGGCAAATCCTGCCCGCGCTCCCCACAAACGCTTCTCCCATACAGACCCCTATAATCTCTTAGTTCGTCGTATAAGCGACCGAACTGCCTTAACCAGACCTCATCCCTCTCTGCATCCCCTCGCTCGATGACGGACGTTTTATCCGACATCTGATCTTCTCTCAACACTTGTGAATCATTATTAAACTCAATCTCCAGTTCCGCTGTGGGTATTACAGCTGCCACTTTATGATCGATTTCCGGAACACTACTTAAATTGTTCTCACTGACAGCGAATGTATTTTCTACTGCCGTGTATACAGCTGATCTACTACTTGTGGGCGCACTCTTTTCTCTTAACACTGGCACACTCTCCCGCCGTTGATTATTCCATACGGAATTTTCATAACGGCGACACCTGGGTTTTCTCTTGTTATTGGGCCGCCAAAATTTCTCCACGCCCGCTCGGCCCCTCACCGGCGCATGCTAATGGTTTCCCTGTCTCGTCCCAGCAGATACGCTCCCCGGATGCTGCTGAGGCGGCTGATCACACCCTCTGGCGTTATTACTATTCTGTGAAGCCCGTATCACGTTAGTATGGTACTGGTTTCTGTCATTCCTGTTATTTTTTGCATTGTACCGATTGTTATTACGGTCCGAACCATTATTGTTATTGCTGCGGTATGCATTATTCCCATGGTTATCATTGTTGTGGTTGCTGTGGTACTCGTGGTTGTTACCACGGCCTCTACCACTGTCGCGATTATTGCGCCAATTGTCCTCGTCCTCAACTCTTTCCAGGAAATCATTGACTGTCCTATAATTGCTTCCTACGTAGCGTTTTGTATCATCTGGAAGCTTCTTGTAGAGTTCCCAGACTATTTCGGATTCCGTGCGGCGATCACGCAAATATTCCAACTTGCGGATCCAGCCCTCACAAAACTCCTTCATCGAGCCGCGCGAATTCGCATCGAAAGGCCTCGATACGACAAATTCGCGCCAGACACTTTGCTGTTTTTGCTCTGACCAGTATTCAGCCAGAAACAAATTTTTAAACTCGTCAAAAGTCAGGTTCGTAATGTTGAGGTTTAAGCCCCAACGCTTGGCATCACCAGCCAGCACATCAATAACCGCATTAATTTTTCTCTCATTAGTCCATGATCTGGGTAAAACTCTTTCACAATTTTTAATGAAATCCGTCGCGTGTATACCGCCTTTTTTCAAGGGGTCGAACCGCTCCTCTTTCGTCAACAATTCCGAACTATGTGCACAGATTGGCACATAGCTCTGTTTTTCGTCAAGTTTCTTTTCTAATTCCGACACTCTCGTAATTACTTGGCAAGTGGTTGTCGCAAGCGTTTCCACTTCCCTCTTTTTCTCTTCGCAGGTATTAGCCTGCTCCCTCACTTTAGTGTCTACTTCGGACACTAAAGCCTTTAAAGTTTCCACCTTCTGTTGATCCTCTTTTTTCACTAATTGAATTTGTTCCGTCACCTTATTCTGGATGATCGGAGCAACTGCTTCTCCTACACTTTTCTCGATTCTGCTAATTTCGGAATCAAAACGAGTATTTATGCTCGCAATTTCCGCCTGAACGCCTATCATTTCCTGTTTAAGATTACCGATTTCGGTATTAATTACAACAATATCTTCTTTGATTTTATCAACTTTTGTATTAACAACTCCAACATTGTTGTTAACAACATTAATAGCTTTGTTCTGATTGTCTAGCTTTCGTTCAATTTTTTCAGACTGAGCTTCTTGCTTGGCAGACAGTGCTATAATTTCTGCCGATTTACTCTTGATTTCATTAATCAAAACATTCAATAAATCAGTTAAATTCCCGGAGACTACCGGTTTTACTTCCGTAGCTGGTTCCTCTATATATGTTCCCCCGTATTCATCATCAAGGGGTACAGATTTGATTTTCGCTTCCGATTCCGAAACATTTTCTAAAGTTTGGAATTCCATTTCTGCTCTTTGTTGCGTTTCGGCGGTCGCGTCTTTCATGCTAGCCGCCTGCCCCTGAACAATGGGAACCGCCGTGCGCGTTTCCCACTGTTCGACCGATTGTTCCGTATCCAAGTCTACCAAATTTTGGTAATTGTTGCCTTCACTCATTTTAATAATTTTCAATATAAATGCCAAACCTCAAATATAATTAGGATTACTCCCACTACTTATTCTCGCTGACGTAACGGCCTGTACGTAACCAGTACTTTGTTACGAGATTTGCACAATGCAAAATTCGTGTCCAGAACAACCTCAAATCCGAAGATTGTCCTGTCACCAGGTCGCCACGTGTAACCTCCCCCTCACTTACCGACCTTAATGACAGTGAAAAATGAAACCGCATGTACCTAATGGGAGTTTTGGAAAAGCAATCGTCACCGAAGTTAAGCTGTCGGTAAAGAGGGAGGAAAGGGTTACATCTAAATGAAAGGAAAAGTGCTAATGAAACTGGTGGAAATTAATTTTGAAAAGGGGTAAAGTTAATAAAGAAAGTAAATGTGCAGCCGTTACGTTAACAATTAACTAGCGCTAATTAGGTATTTGAGATTTGGGGGAAATCACGGTCGCCAGTCCTAAGGACAATTACTATAGTAACTGAAAAAGAAAGGTTATTACACATATAATTAGCACTAGAAGCGTGACAACTGAAGGTTGACACGTGTAGTGTGAAAACTGAAAGTTTGTCAGAAGTAATAAATTTCGCTACACTCTGACTTAATTTAGCAAAAGAATTAATAAAGCCGGAAAGTCGAAAGTTAATTTAGTGACTGAAGTTAATAGTGAGCTTTCTTTCTGAAGCACATCGAAATTCAGTAAAATACGGTTAGTCTTGGACTACCTCAACAATCATTTCAAAAGCTACTTGAATCTACGCAATTTAGAAATAAGAGATTTAACTTTGAACTTGAATTAAATGATTCTGAACAATTAACAATAGTAAAATTTAGTACAGCTGCAGTCACAGGTAAGCTAAAATACGGTAACAAAACTCGCACTCTTAATTTGTGCTTGTGTAATCTAACTTTGAAATTAAAGCATTGAAATGATCTTACTTTGATGCTGGCGTCTGAATTTCAACGACACTCGGGTTCATTCCGGAAAAGGAAGGGACCCTGCTTGGCAATGCAATTGGGACAATGAGCAACAAAGGTTCATGCTAAGTTGCTGTAATTATAGTTACGAAAATGGTACAGTTTGAAAAGCTGAGGTCTGCCATACAGTTCTAAAACTTTACTTGCTTCCAGTCTTCCTTGTTGGTTGATTGAAGGTTTGAACCCGTCGATCGAGGAGGTGGCGACAGTCACTCATTGTCGGCCGTCGCTGTTGCAGAAGCTGGATGTTGGCGCGCCTTCTTCTCGACACGGTCACCAGGCGAAAACGGGCTCTTGATGTGCACTAGTTAATGTTTTCCGTCCGCGACACCATGTCAGAAACTATCATCGCAAGTCGAGCGCAATTACATGCTGCCAAACCCCGAAAGCGCGGCAACTCGCGGGAGCGTCACACAACACACCTGCTCCACTCGCTACTCCAGCCAGACTCCTTCTGCTCAGCCCGCGCTCCACGCGGCAGAGTTCACACTACCAAAGATCCCACACACTTTGATTCTTCACACGACCTATCGACGTAATCGTTCGATAGCAGTTTTCCCTAGGCAAGACCCAGCGTAAAAATACAAATAATATTTACGAAACAAACCAATTATACATCGACATAAATGTATAAATATATATATACAAACACTAAAACAATTACAATATACAAAGATACAGAAATGTCATATCTTGAGGTAACAAAGCAAGGGAAAAAAAATAATAGTACAATAGATGGAAAGAGGAGGATATGCATTTCCGGCGTTACAGCACTACTGGCAGGTATACAGAAAACCTCTTTGCTGAGTTTGCTGAGTTTCGACAGGGTACACGAATTTGTTTTCCACCATGAAAGAAGGTGTGTGAACTCATCGTTTGGACTCTCCATGTTCATATATTTCTCAATCTCATCTTTCGATTTTGAGGTGAATGTTCGCCAATTTTGAAATTTTTTTGTGGGAGAAGTCATGACTTCTTTGGTTACGTTCGTATGAACAACGTTATTTAACATTTTTCGCACATCTTGATGAATTTTTTCTCTTCTTTCTTCGGGAAAAACTAATAGTTCCTTGAAACAGGGATGCAAGAACGTTGCCACGTAATGAATGTCATGTAGTTCATTTAGAACTTTCTGTTTTATAAACAGTTCTGCCCTTTTCTTTAGCTTACACATTGTCACATCGTCGGTTCCAGTTTCGCAGAGACCTATCAGTTTCAAAATCCACGGCACTACAAATGGAAGTGTTGGCTCGTTGTCTCCTTCCAAATCGTCCGTGGCCTCTTTGAAAACCTTCAGAAATTAAATAACGCTTTCCACAGTCGCATTCTGATACGACGTCATCATCTCGTGTTTGTTTGAATCACGCAAAACCGTCTCTATTTGGTCTCTCTGTGAATGGAATGAGTCTAACATCGTGTACACGCTGTTCCACCTGGTTTTTACATCATGGTGTAAGGTTTTATCTAATCTCGTGACTAAGCCAGATCGCTTCATAAAGCCTACTAGTTTACGTACAGTCAGGATGGAGTCATACAGTGCAGGAATCTCATCCATTAAGAAACCTTCATTGAATGTGTGCCTCAGTGCTGTATTAATACAGCGCATCACACATGGGAGTCGTTTGTGTGCTTCTAGTGCTTTCATGACGTTAGCTCCTTGATCTGTAATGAAAGTAACCTGTCTTAGTTCCGAGGACGTTATCTGCAACTCTGCCATTTGTTCATATATTTCCGTAATGATATGTTCACCAGTCTTGGCAACATCTGGAAACCTCGTAGTTAAGAGTACACTGTTTTTTGGTATCCATTTGTCCGTCGACTCATCAATATAGCTGGATGTGACAGTCAGGTAATGGGTCTTACGATAACTGTCTCTCCACAGATCGCATGTCATTGAACACTAGTTTTTACCCATTGCGTCTTTTACTACTGGAATAAGTTCACTCTTGACTTCATCAGCCAATTCCTTAATAAGTCGTGCTACAGTCCTTGGGGAAGGTAGCACGTCTTGGGCGGTGATTTGTCCATATTTTGCTCCTGTATTTATCAGTTCTTGAGCTAAGCTTATGAATCCTTCACCACTTACCATATTAAATGGTCGGAGGTCTGTTCACACATTAAAACACATTTGTCCCTAATAGATATTTTATCAGCACTGGCAGCTGCAACGCTTGACAAGTGTCGATTATCCTTACATTTATGTCTGTTCTTTCAAGTTGTGCTTCCTTTGTAAGCAAGCAATGCTCCACAATTTCCATTTTGGCACTGAACGTAACCAACTGGAAGGTGTGTATCTCTTTCAACAACCACCTGAAACAGTCGTAATAAACACCTTCATGTTTGTTTCGCTAAGACAATTTTTCTTTTCGTTTACGGACACAAGAAACGTATCAATTCATTAAAATTGCTAGACGAACGAAGCGATTCGATTAATCAAATACTATCACGTATCGAATTCGGTAGCTATATTCTGCAATTATTTAGTAATAATTGAAGGGCTTGCCTTAAATTTTTCCCAACTGGAACTGCCATGCTTTACTGCCACTTTATTTATCAAAATGTACGTCCCATCAGCAAGTTTCTTCAACACAACATCTTTTGTGATGCTAGTCATTGCACTGGTCCCGGTTCCGGAACCACTCATGCTGAGTTTAGTCCCGTGACAGTTTACAGCCTACCGCTACGTTACGATAATGCGAGTCTCTCGGCCAGCTCGCGCTCTCGCAGTCTCGGGCCGGCACGTGTCCTATTCGACAATTGTCAGCTCAGTTTCGTAGCGTGACGTCAGTCATCCCCACCTCAGCGCCTGTGCCAGCAATAATGAGCCGCGTACTCAGCGAGAAGCGAGCGAGACTGAGCAGCGTTTTGACGTGCTCTAAGGCTAGGCGCAAATTGAGACGCGTATAGCGCGTGTGGCGCGACGCAGCGCAGCGCGCGTTTTTGTAACATCACAGGTTCAAATGGGACCGCGCAAATTGCGACGCGACGCGACTGGGACGCGACACGCGCCTGCGCCAGGTCGCGCGGCGTTGTGGTTGAGGCACAGTTTCTCGCGCCGCGCGTCGCGCTTGCCTCGCTAGCATCGTGGGAAATTTGAGGAGGGGAGCGGAAAAGTAGCCCAGCCATATGCTCACATCGGAACGGCGCATATCAGCAGTGGTAGTATTGCCAGTACGATAAATTTTGCCTTACTGTGTACTGAATTTTATTGCCTTTGGGTAGTGTTTCGTTTTTCGCCATTTAAACGCTCCAGCTTTCTTCGTTAGCACGTTATACTTTCCTGTTATTTATATCTGCATAGTTTTGTTTTGTTTTTCTTCTGTCAAGAAAAATGTATACTTCAGTAACTGATGAGCCATTGGCCGCTGGAATTTGCACCATATGCCTCCGTGATGTTTTCAGATCGCAGGAAGGGACAGAGGGTAGTGAATAAGGAAGCAAGGAATATTATAAAATCATGTGATTAAGAATCAAGGCAGGAAAGTAAAGCAAGGTTATATTCTTGCTGCCTAGTAAGCTAGCGTATCTGTACGATCTGTTACAAAAATTTAGAAAGGGATAATCTCCACAGGTGTGATGCCTTTGTTCTTGTGGTAAAAAGCGTCCAAGATCTGAAGTATAGAAGTTTCACTGTGATTAGTCTGACATGTATGTAATAATGTAATACGACACACTACACTACATGCATGTGAACAACATATCGCCGGCCGAAGTGGCCGTGCGGTTCTAGGCGCTGCAGTCTGGAACCGCGAGACCGCTACGGTCGCAGGTTCGAATCCTGCCTCGGGCATGGATGTGTGTGACGTCCTTAGGTTAGTTAGGTTTAAGTAGTTCTAAGTTCTAGGGGACTGATGACCTCAGAAGTTAAGTCCCATAGTGTTCAGAGCCATTTGAACCATTTTTGAACAACATATTTCCACTGCAAGCTAGAAACAGTCGAAAATCAGTCACAAATGACAATGTTTTAATTGGTTCGCCGTGATGAGAAAAAGCATTTCAATTGTTGCATGGACATTATCAGCATTAATAAACTAATTATACAACAACAGGCTACACAGATGAAGAAAATGGTCGGTATTATTACGAAAGTAGGAATATCCTAAAAAAGTTTAATTTGTTGAAATGTGCTGCTGACAAAGGCAGATCTACTTTCATGACAATGTTTTTCGAACTCCATCTCACAAGGCACACGTGGCTAGCTTGTGCATTCCTGTCGCGCGCATTATCCTTCGCTGCTGACAATACACTGACCATTGTGTTGTGCGACAGATCATTTGTTTATTTTTCTCAATAACAACTATTTTATTCGCGATCACGCATTGTCAGTTTGGCAAGCCCTAGGTGAGTAACCAGTATCTGGCATGTGCCTATTAATCCGCCTGAAGGAACGCTCGTCATTATTTTAATACTGCTCAGATCAAGAGAAGGAATAAAATTCTTCGGTAAGTTTCCATTCCAGTCGCTCAGTGTTAAAAATACGATGGGTTACGGGGAATCCACCAAAATTCCAACAGAATTGCCAATATGTTTTTGTGTGAGTTGTTAACCTTTTCTCATTCGAAGAAGCATCACCATTTATGAGTAAAGGCCACATTTCTCTTGGTGACTGGTTTAATTGTGCTTTCTTTGTCACAATGTAATTTGCCAAACTCATCTCACAGCAGCTATTGAGACAGAATTCCGAAACGTAAGGCCTCATTAAACAAGTAATTGGCAATTACAGAGCTCAATAGCTTACGAAAAACCTCATAGTATCGGTTTGCAGTAACATAAAAGAAGAAATTTCATGTTTATTTTCATACTAGGAAGCTCTTGTTTCGCTAGCTGTCGATAACTCTTAAAAAATTACAGTCACTGAAGTGAAATAAATAAGAAAATAAGTATAAGTAGTGATATATCGCCATAGATAAGAAAGTTGCGTGTGTTTAATTACTGGCAAAAGTCTCTCCTCCTTGTGTGCTATCATTCGCCAAACTTTAGTTTCGATGTCTCGAGCGGTTTAGGAGATACGAGAGATGTTGCGAGTATTTCATTCTCGCGGGCGTGAGATCGGAAGTGAGCGCCCTACATGGGATCCATTTTCTCGAGATCGGGGGCGGATAGAGAACTCCTCCCAAGTCTAAACAAAAATTCAGCATGTTAGCTAAATTTCATACGCAGCAACATATGGTGAAAGATAAGAGGTTGCGCGCACTTCGGTTCAGTCAGCGCAGAGCGTCGCCAGTCGGCGCGTTCGAAGTATGGTGTACGCGTCGCAATATGCGCTGGACCCGCGTGACCCGTGCGGCACTTGCGAGTCGCGCTGTAGTGTCGTGTCACGTCACACGTGCTATACGCTTCTCAATTTGCGCGTAGCCTAACGTAGAGTAGGTGCTGTACTGCGTTCCAAAGGTTGACCTACACGCCGTTAAACAAATTTTTATAACGTTTTGGCTCATCTGTGTATGTGTTTGTGGTGTGTATTTTGGTGACTTCATCATCTCATCTTGCTGGGTTAGGGAACTACTTCTGATGTTTTTTCTGTGTTGCGAAATAAATTTGTATTTTTAATGCAGCGTTTTGTAAAATACACTTTATTTCTTTTCTCTGCCTTCCAAACATACTTCGATACCTATGTGTCGTCTTCTATGGACCTAGCTATTATTTCTGTATACATATTATAAAAAGATAATGGTTGTTCTTCCATTTTAAACCTAAAAACTGTAACGTGCGTTTTTTTGTTTTGATTTCTTATGAGAGTGAACTGTACAGGTCAGCGTGCATTTATGCCTTTTTATGATTTGACTTTAAGTCGTATTAAAAGTAGTCGGAAAATTTTGCTTAGAGATTTATTAATTTTAAAGCACTTTTTCGAGGGTAGTGGTGTGCTGTATTTACATATCCGTCCTGTTATAGATCATTGGTGAGTTTTATCTTTTGATTGTAATTATGTACACTGTTTTTCACATGTTTTACACTTCAACCATGCCTTGTAACACACGTTATTCACCCACGTAGGATTGCAAAACATCTGTTCGACCGGTTCTTGAGTAGGCACTGTGCTCATCAATGGGACACTTACTAGGCTGTATTAATAGAAGAGACAGACAGTATCCAAAATTGAGCGGCGTGTTTCGTCACATAATCATTTATTCGGCACGAGGTAATTGTAAGCCTTCTTTTATGAACAGAATTCGTTGTTGAAAGTGAAGTAGCTCCGTTATGTTGTAAGCTTTAGAATGGCTGCCATTTCTCCCATTTCTATATCTGTTGTCTTCCCATGTTTCTCCTTTGGTTCTTTGATGATTCTGATTGTTTCGCCTCCTGTGACATTTTTGTACATAGATGTGATGTGAAAAGATTAAACGGTTGCTGTTAATGGTAAATATTTGTCTTTCATTTTTTAAACTAATTTGTTGATGTTTTAACAGTTTCTGAAGTTGTGAATGTGTACCATTTGTGTAGTAATCTACGAGCATGTCTAGTTAAGTGGTAAAATGGTACATTTTTCAGTTGATTAATCATCCGACTGGAGTGATTGGTTTATGTATTTTTGAAAGACAATTTAGTTTGGGCACTTTGTGGCTCTTATGTGTCATGCAATTTGGGAGAATTTATATGACGGTAATTCTTAATCAGCATAATTCTCCATCTTGATCGCTGTTTATATTTTTGAATTAGTGGATATTACTTTGAATTTTAGCGTTGTAATTACTAATTAGTTATTTTACAGATTATTTATTGAAATGCCTGTATACTTAATTTATTGACGTAAATTTGAATTTTTGTTGACACTTACAGTTGCATTTAATGCCACCTGACAGCCACGGAATGTAATTTAAAATTGGCTGTCTCACTAAACAGCATTAGTCATCGTACAAATGTACAGGTGAATTCACGAGATAAAGCGTATCAAGTTTTAAATGCGGTATGCCTTTCTTTTGTTCTGTATGTATTGTTGTATTTCTGTTAGAAATATTACTTCTTGTTTGTTCTCTTTATCTGACAGATTCTGACAATGGCAGTGGCCAAAATGCATTAAGTTGTATATTAAAAAAAATGTAAATAAGTCTCGCGATGGAAAATTATGTTTGCAAGTGATAATAATCACAGACTTCTACAATGACCTTATGTCATTTACAGAAAAATGCTATTTTGAGTGTTTTATAACTTTCTGTAATATCCTCACCTCATAGTAGTTAGTTTAATAATATTGTTCTCATATAGCAACTATTCTGTTCTACTGACGTAATTTGTTTCACTTATAATTGCTAATTGTGTCTTTTATCTGCTTTGGTGATGATTGCTTTGTGGTCTTGTAGTTTCTTGATTAGTTTTCTATAAATGTCTTATTCTGCTGTTTTATTTTAATCAGAAGAAAACCCCCACATGAACACTAAAACGAAAGCAGCATCATTAAACATTTTCAGTTCAGATTCACTCTGTATAGGACAATCTATCTGCACAGTTTCTGAACTTTGTGCAGAACATCAATACCATATTCAAAGTAGTGATTTTTTTAATAAATCTCTTGTTACTGAGCACTGTCTAACAAATTACAATAAAATTATGTTGGATGAAAAAAGCTTGTGTCCCATGTACAAACTTGTTGGGCCTCCGTAGAGAATGTATAGCAGTAACTTTAATCGGGACAAAGGCTGTAACCTTAGTGGTGCATGACTCTGGGCTTAGACATTTATAAACTGAGAGTAAGTTGCCGAATAGTCTACGTTCCAGGGGCGACCAGCATTGCGTATATGTTCTTTATTTGTTTATTTATTTACCACGTTTTTGGGACCATATGAGCCAAACTTACCTTATGATGGAACGAGTCAGTACGTAGTTTACAGAATGCTGATTCGGAAATTTATAAACAAGGAAAACTAAAGACTTTCGGAAACACGAAAAAAATGTAGTGAGAGAGTATACGAATAAATAACACATCGCAGAGAAAAGTTTTCAACTACTGTGAAGAACTCTGGTAAGGAATGGAAGGAAGGAGTGTGCTAGAACGAAACCTTTAAACTCCGATTTGAACACTTATGGTTTATCACTCGATGTTTTTCAGTTGTGCCAGAAGCCTATTGAAAGTGAAGCCTACTGAATAGTGCACACCTTTCTGTAGAATGATTAATGAAGTGCAAATCGATTTTTCGATGAAGCTTTCACTGAATGAGTGTTGCGGTTTCTTTTGAATGAGTCAATGTTGTTAACAGCAGAGTCCACGACGGAGTAAATGTACAGTGATGGCAGGGTTAGAATCCCGAGACCCCTGAATAACAGCCTACGCGAAGTTCGCGAACTTACACCGCAGATCTGCCTGACCGCCCTTTTCTGAGCAAAGAATATTCTTGGTGAGTGCACGGAGTTCCCCAAAAATACGAGGATACAATAGGAGATAACAGAGTAAAAGTAAGCAAAATAAACAAACCATCGGTTTCAGTGTCAGAGACAGTGGAAATTATTCTTATAGTACATGGACACGATTTCTGGCAAATCAATTAGATGTTTCTGACTAACATGATGGAGTTTATCGTCGATAGGTAGAGTTTTTATTCGGGTCTGACATGTCAACAGGTGCGATTCCTAGGGGAAAGAAGTTATACGGATCACGTCACCCCCTCCAAAAATCATTTTGGTAAAAGCATTTATATTTCCACGTATACCTATTTCCAAATTTCTCAACTAACTTTCAGTGTATAAGATAGGATGGAGACTAATTAATATGGCAAGAAATTGTAGAAATTACAAGCGATGCTTAACGCAAAATACTTCTCAGTTCTTTGCATGAGGGCTCGTTCACAGAGCGGGATTGCAGCTTGATCGCCTGCAGGGACATTCCAGCTAGGTGAAGGCGCTGACCATAGCGCTACCTGCTGTCAACAAATCTTACATGGCGAGTGAGTCCGCAGGTTCAAACAGCTTAGTGAAGTACGGAGCGCGCACTACGATTTTATAGTGTCACACTGTCGAAGTTGTGAGAATTTGTTGCAGCTATAGTTTTTAAATACGAGGGAAGATCGGAAAGTAACGCAAAATAATTTTATTACCAAAAAGTTTAATAGTAAAAAAAAATCACAAATGAACTTATATCGTTTACCCCTTTTCTACATATTGACCAACGTTATTCACACATTTCTTCCATCGTGGTACCAGTTTTAACATGCCCTGTTCTTAGAATTCCGTTTGGTTTGAGTGTAACCACGTGTGGACTGCTGATTTCCCTTCCGCATCTGTCGTAAATCTTGAGACGGCCAGGAACTTCTTCACGAGACCAAATAGATGAAAGTCCGACAATGTTATATCCGGATTGGTATGGTGGATGCTGGAGCACCTCCCGCTCAAATTTGACGATTTTGTCAATAAAAGGAGTAGCAACACTGGGGCGAGCATTGTCATGAACAAGTCTTACACCGTCAGAATTAATGTTGTAACGTTTGTCAAGAAGGGCAGGGCGCAACTTAACCAAAGTTTTAAAGTAGGCTGCAGCATCCACAGTGGCCTCGTGTTCAGCAAAGCCACTAAAAATACACCATGCATATCCCAGAACTCTTTCACAAGCACTTTTCCTAGCAGACTGAGACACTTTGAATTATTTTCGTGCTGGGAAAACGACATTTTTCCACTCCATAGAGGCCCACTTGGTTTGGACGTGTAGCGGTACGCTCAAAACTCATTTCAGAAAGTCATTCCCCAGGGTTTAACGTATTAAGTGATCCAAGCTTTTCATCATTCGGTTTGTCCGCCCCCGGTAGGTGAGTGGTGCCGGCACGGTAGCTCAGCGTGTTCGGTCAGAGGGTTAGCTGCCCTCTGTAATTAAAAAAAATATGAGTTAATGGATCATCGACGAACTGAAGCGGATGTCTTGCGACGTCCGCCCCGAACACATGCAACGAACGGATACGAACAAAATGAGATTAAAAAAAAAAAAAAAGTGGTCAGCGCGACAGACTGTCGATCCTATGGGCCCAGGTTCGATTCCCGACTGGGTCGGAGATTTTCTCCGCTGTTGTGTTGTCCTAATTATCATCATTTCATCCCCATCAACGCGCAAGTCTCCGAAGTGGCGTCAAATCGTAAGACTTACACCAGGCGAGCGGTCTACCCGACGGGAGGCCCTCGTCCCACGACATTTTTTCATCACTCGCTTTCCCTTGTGGTTGTCCGTCAGGTCCTTAGACACCCAGCGAGCACTAACTTTACGAAATTTCAGCTTTTCATGAACAATATCGTACACCGCACCATAGGAAATATTAAACTGCTGCGAAAAGATACGCAATTGCACACACCAGTCGTTCAAAATTGCTGCCTCAATGGCTCCGACATTCTGAGAGGTTGCAGCTTTTACAGGCTTCCCGGAGCGTGGCGAATCGCTAAGGGTCACATGGCCCTCTTAGAAGAGGGCACACCACCTGGAGACATTGCAACGGTCCATACAGTCGTCCCCATACACGCCACGCATGTCCTTGTAAATTTCATTCGGTTTATGCCCTTCGCCCACACATATCGAACTGCAATTCGTTGCTCTTCACAAGCTGACGACAGTAACATGCGTGCCATGTTTGTTTCGTAGTTCAGACTTCTCTAGGTAGAGCTGCCAATGAAGGAAAAAATCTCTTTAGCGCGAACTTCATATTAAGTCGTCGTGAAATTTAAACATTTCAGCTGCAACACCAGGGGAGAAAAAATTATTGAGCGTTACTTTCCGCCGGCCGCGGTGGTCTAGCGGTTGTAGGCGCTCAGTCCGGCACCGCGCGACTGCTACGGTCGCAGGTTCGAATCCTGCCTCGGGCATGGATGTGTGTGATGGTTCAAATGGCTCTGAGCACTATGGGACTCAACTGCTGTGGTCATAAGTCCCCTAGAACTTAGAACTACTTAAACCTAACTAACCTAAGGACAGCACACAACACCCAGCCGTCACGAGGCAGAGAAAATCCCTGACCCCGCCGGGAATCGAACCCGGGAACCCGGGCGTGGGAAGCGAGAACGCTACCGCACGACCACGAGATGCGGGCTGTGTGTGATGCCCTTAGGTTAGTTAGGTTTAAGTAGTTCTAAGTTCTAGGTGACTGATGACCACAGATGTTTAGTCCCATAGTGCTCAGAGCCATTTGAACCATTTTTGAACGTTACTTTCCGATCCTCCCTGATAAGTTGCGTGACGCATACATTTCCCAGATTTTCGAAAGAATGTTTTTCTGTTTCTGTACTGCTCTGACTTGCAGTGTCTTAGAAGTTATGACAAAGCGATGTACTAAGCACTGAAGTTAACAAATTATCATTATTATTATTATTATTATTACTATTATTAATATTATTGATGTTGTTATACTAAAACGTTTCATGCAGGATGTTTCAGGAGGTATTGTAAATATTTGGTATAGTATAGTATAGTGGTAGTATAGACCAGTTCGAATAAGACAATCCACATAACATTTGTCCAATATTTATTAGTTACAGAGGTACGGAACCGGAACCAAAAACGTGCAGAAGATGTAAAGGAAACTTCATTAATCATTTCCAAGTTGATTTTCTTAAATTCCGGCTCCTACTAAACACACTTTCTAATTTATTGACAACTCCACGTGTAGTCCTTCTGCGATCGTCTTAGTATTCTTTCACGGGGCACTGTTCATAGTCCGAACGATCTGTTCGTCTCTTGCGTTTTCTTTTTCTTTGTAGATCTCGCCTTTAACCCCCGCTCCCTGGCAAAAGTCTGAAGGATTTTTGGCCTCGGTGGCTAACAGACGTGACCATATTTACCGAACTATCTTCCAGGGAATGTTAGGTTCACATGGTGTATTGTCTGACGAATAGAATGTGCAGGAACCTGTCATGCCGGAAGAGCGTTGGTTCAAATGGCTGTGAGCACTATGGGACATAACATCTGTGGTCATCAGTCCCCTAGAACTTAGAACTACTTAAACCTAACTAACCTAAGGACATCACACACATCCATGCCCGAGGCAGGATTCGAACCTACGACCGTAGCGGTCACGCGGTTCCAGACTGAAGCGCCTAGAACCGCACGGCCACA
This sequence comes from Schistocerca cancellata, assembly GCF_023864275.1. NCBI lineage: Eukaryota > Metazoa > Arthropoda > Insecta > Orthoptera > Acrididae > Schistocerca > Schistocerca cancellata. Next base: position 543,610,994 of record NC_064629.1, on the reverse strand, counting down.
CCGGCCGGCTCGGAAGAGCGTAATCGTCCTTGTAGCCAAAGGAACTTCTCCCAGTAACGCTGGAAGCTCGTTTTCAAAGAAGTCTAGGTAACCGGGCCCTGTAAGACGATGCGGTGACGCAACACGACCAGTTGGCCAATAAACCGCAATCACAATCACTGTTGAAAAATTCCATTACGTAAACTCAAGCAAAACTTTGCACCTTGAACTTCAAAACAAAAACAGCAGTCGATAAATAAACACACAGCAGCTGGAATGTCAACATGTTAAATGGTAACTTATCTCTGTAACCAGTTGTGTCTGTGCAGGCAATGAAAATTTGTCACATTTTCTATGGAATATTTTCTTCGAACTAGTCTATGCTACCACCTTTTAAAATATTTACTATTCCTCCTGAAACACTCAGTATATTTTATAGCAATCAAGAATATTTTATCGTCTCGGATGGGCCAACTAAGGACGACGTACCAGTTACAATACTTTATTCGATGTTCTTTTGTTTTCTTCCAGTACTCTTGCATCTGTTCACTACGCTGTTTCTTTTTGTCTTATGACCACTTCATACCAGTTTTGTTTTCTGCCCTGTATTCTTCAGTTTTCAATACCTTCTCCCTAAATACGTCGCTACTAGTTGTTTCTTCACCTTCTATATTATTTTTTTCTAAACCCTTGTTTACTTCGTTGATCCGATTTGTTGTTGACTTTGCCATTGTAAACGTTTCATCTTTATTGTACTGGGGCAAAGATGCATGAGCGCGTTGCACGAGCAGTGGGTAAGTTTCTTGACTCAGATTTAATCTGTGGAGCGCTTGGTCGCCTATCAGCTGTGCAGCGCTAGAACAGTCCTATTAGAGGCATAGTAGCGAGCAGTTGATCAAGTATTCCAGCAACTGGAATACTTGATAATGGAGATGAAAATTTGTTTGTAACCATATTTTCTTGACTATATGGTTGGAGAAGATTTTTGGAAGAGCATTTCAAGGTACAAAGCACGTGCAAGAATGAAATGTTTGTTTCTCAGGACTATTAATTGAAGGAAACCTTTGCCCCTTACATAACTAATAATATTCGTGATTAGTGTCAATTTGATCTCTTTGTTTTCATTATGACACAAATAACGCAATAGGTTTAAATGTCTGATTTTTGTAGAGTGAATTTCATAACTGTTAGAGGCTTCTTATGTTGTACAGTTTTTTTGACAATAATCAGAATTAAGAACATTCTCCACAATTCTCAGTAAAGTTTTAAATATTTTGTCTTGTGTGTGTTGCACCTTACGCCACATGCAGCCACAGATTTCTTCTGACAAGCGAAGAAAAATTTAGTAGTGAGTAGATTATTTTTCTTTAGCTGTTGCATTTGCTGATTTAAATTTGCTTTCGAGAATGTCAGTTCATTAGAAATAAAATAGAAGTTACTTTCCTTTCAGGGCAGGCCTCACTGTACATTATTGTGAACAAACTGTTCGTACTCAGAATTTTCAGGTGTCCTTACAATGGCTCTTTCCCTTGTTCTATTACATGTCATCACTTTCTTTCGAACAACTACGTAGATGCTACTTACTATACAAACATTCGAAGAAAATAAACTCACGGATCCAAAAAAATCTAATGAATGTAATCTTCGGGCAACTACAGTGTTCCTTTCGAAGATTTGGCGGGAAACAGAATTGGCTTTCATTTACAATAATTTTAATGTGTACCTCGTATAGGATAACATCGCTTGAAAAGTCTATGACTGAAATTTTAATTCTTTACTAACTCAAGTCATTTGAGAAATTTATTTTCCTACCTTGTTATTATTCCTCGGTGATGACTTCATTAACTCTCTAATTACTAATTTCGACACAGAGAAAATTGTAATTAAAAAGGAGAAGGTATTTGGGAACGAACCCAGGCTTTTTGTTTCAACCAGATGCCGTGGTCGCTGCGCCAGCGGCGCTTTCGGTGAACTGTTTACCTTATGGGTACATAAGCGGCAGGAGGAACAGTTTCTTTCCTCGGTCGCGCGGGATTAGCCGTGCGGTCTGAGGCGCTGCACTCATTTACTGTGCGGGTGGTCCCGGCGGAGGTTCGAGTCCTCCCTCGGGCAAGGGTGTGTGTGTTTGTCCTTAGGATAATTTAGGTTACGTAGTGTGTAAGCTTAGGGACTGATGACCTTAGCTGTTAAGTCCCATAAGATTTCACGCACACATTCTTTCCTCGATTTCTAGGAAAATATGGATTTGCAGACACCATAAGCACTGAGGTGACAATAGTCATGGGATACCTTCAAATATCGTATCGGACCTCCTTTTGTCCGGTGTAGTGCACTAACTCGACGCTGTATGGACTCCCCAAGCCGTTGGAAGTCCCCTGCAGAAATATTGGGCCATGCTGCCTCTATAGCCGTCCATAATTTCGAAAGTGTTTCTGGTAGAAGATTTTTAGCACGGACTGATCTCTCGATTATGTAACATAAATGTTCGATGGGATTCATTTCGGGCGATCTGGGCGGCTATTCGCTCCAACTGTCCAGCATGTTCTTCAAACCAGTTGCGAACAACCGTGACCCGGTGACATGGCGCATTATCGTCCACAAAAATTCCATCTATGTTTGATATCCTAGTAGAAGAACATAATAATTTCCAGTCAATGATCGGTTCATTCGGACTAGAGGATCCAGTCCAGTCCATGTAAACACAGCCCACGCCATTATCGAGCCACCACCAGTTGCCCAGTTCACTGTTGACACCCTAGGTCGTGGCTTCGTGGAGTCTGCGCCATAGTCGAACCCTACCATCTGTTCTTACGAACTGAAATTGGGACTCATCTGACCGGGCCATGGTTTTCCAGTCGATGTGGTCATGAGCCTACGAGAGTAGCTGCAGGCGACGTCATTCTGTTAGCAACGGCACTCGCGTAGGTCGTCTGCCGTCATAGCCCATTAACGCCAAACTTCGCCGCACTGTCCCAGTGGATACGTTCGTGTGCGTTCCATATTGGTTTCTGCGGTTATTTCACGCAGTGTTGCTGTCTGTTAGCGCTGACAATTCTTGATAAACACCGCTGCTCTCGGTCGTTAAGTGAAGGCCGTCAGCTACTGCTTTGTCCGTGGTGAGAGGTAATGCCTGAAATGTGGTATTGTCGGCCCACTCTTGACATTGTGGATCTCAGAATATTGAGTTCCCTTACGATTTCCGAAATCGAATGTCCCATTCTTCGTTCAAAGTCTTGTTATTTTCCGTCGTGCGATCATAATCACGTCGGAAAGCTTTTCGCATGGATCACCTGAGTACAAATGACAGCTCCGCCAATGCACTGCCCTTTTATACCTTGTGTACGCGATACTATCGCCATGTGTATATCTGCATATCGCTATCCAATCACTTCTGTCACCTCAGTGGATGACGATGAAAAACGTGTAATTTTCAGTTATTTATCGATCCCGTCCATTGTGAGTCGCTCGTGGGTCATGAACTTTAAGGATAGTTTCCCCAAAACTAGAGTGGTGTTGAGCCAAAATATCTTATAATCTTTCAGTTTAAGTTGTACGCAAGCTGCCTGCTGGATGTGAGCTGAGCCGTTTGGCCGTGTCTGAGGCCACCTCCCTGGAGACTGTACCGTGTGATGCCAATTTTATGAAGATTAATATTGGACAGACGTTGTAGAACGGCAGACCGTGTTGAAGGACATTCGTGTTTCCTGCACGAAAGGCGTTGCATCAAAACGCTGCCAATTGACTGGAAAGTATCTATGACAAAAGTTATATACAAATTAAGTTAGAGTCAGTCGAATTTTTCTTGAGACATGAGCTGCGCATCTTGTTGGGAGTGAAGGGGTAAGCACATTTGGAGCCCTGGGCTGCGAGATATTGCGATGGAGGGATATGAGAAGATCTCGCTCAGTGCTGACAATGTTTTCAGCTGTTGATATGTGCTGACGTCTTCCTGTGACGCAAATGGTGCACGGAAATAACAAGATTTCATGACAGTGCGTTACAACAACGTTCATGTTCGCACATCTTACTAATTTAAATGAACATGAAATGTAATTAAATTAAGACCCCAGCAAAAGGTCAGACAATAAGCAGCTCATTCGTAATGGTTACTGCGGCGCCACTTAGTCCATACTGTTTCACAGAGGAAGACCGCACTGCAGTTCCTTCTCTAAATCCTCGCACAAACGAAAAAATGGCTGACATCGAAATAAGTGTCCAAGGAATAGAAAAGCAACTGAAATCACTCAACAGAGGAAAATCCACTGGACCTGACGGTATACCAATTCGATTCTACACAGAGTACGCGAAAGAACTTGCCCCCCTTCTAAGAGCCGTGTACCGCAAGTCTCTAGAGAAACGGCAGGTTCCAAATGACTGGAAAAGAGCACAGGTAGTCCCAGTCTTCAAGAAGGGTCGTCGAGCAGATGCGCAAAACTATAGACCTATATCTCTGACATCGATCTGTTGCAGAATTTTAGAACATGTTTTTCGCTCGCGTATCATGTCATTTCTGGAAACCCAGAATCTACTCTGTATGAATCAACATGGATTCCGGAAACAGTGATCGTGTGAGATCCAACTCTCTTTATTTGTTCATGAGACCCAGAAAATATTAGATACAGGCTCCCAGGTAGATGCCATTTTCCTTGACTTCCGGAAGGCGTTAGATACAGTTCCGCACTGCCGCCTGATAAACAAAGTAAGAGGCTACGGAATATCAGACCAGCTGTGTGGCTGGATTGAAGAGTCTTTAGCAAACAGAACACAGCATGTTGTTCTCAATGGTGAGACGTCTACAGACGTTATAGTAACCTCTGGCGTGCCACAGGCGAGTGTTATGGGACCATTGCTTTTCACAATATATATATGACCTAGTAGATATTGTCGGAAGTTCCATGTGGCTTTTCGCGGATGATGCTGTAGTATACAGAGAAGTTGCAGCATTAGAAAATTGCAGCAAAATGCAGGAAGATCTGCAGCGGAGAGGCACTTGGTGCAGGGAGCGGCAACTGACCCTTAACATAGACAAATGTAATGTATTGCGAATACATAGAAAGAAGGATCCTTTATTGTATGATTATATGATAGCGGAACAAACACTGGTAGCAGTTACTTCTGTAAAATATCTGGGAGTATGCGTGCGGAACGATTTCAAGTGGAATGAACATATAAAATTAATTGTTGGTAAGGCGGGTGCCAGGTTGAGATTCATTGGGAGAGTTCTTATAAAATGTAGTCCATCAACAAAGGAGGTGGCTTACAAAACACTCGTTCGACCTATACTTGAGTATTGCTCATCAGTGTGGGATCCGTACCAGGTCGGGTTGACGGAGGAGATAGAGAAGATCCAAAGAAGAGCGGCGCGTTTCGTCACAGGGTTAATTGGTAAGCGTAATAGCGTTACGGAGACGTTTAGCAAACTCAAGTGGCAGACTCTGCAAGAGAGGCGCTCTGCATCGCGGTGTAGCTTGCTGTCCAGGTTTCGAGAGGGTGCGTTTCTGGATGAGGTATCGAATATATTGCTTCCCCCTACTTATACCTCCCGAGGAGATCACGAACGTAAAATTAGAGAGATTCGAGCGTGCACGGAGGCTTTCCGAAAGTCGTTCTTCCCACGAACCATACGCGACTGGAACAGGAAAGGGAGGTAATGACAGTGGCACGTAAAGTGCCCTCCGCCACACACCGTTGGGTGGCTTGCGGAGTATAAATGTAGATGTAGATGTAGATGTAAAACTTCGAAATTCTATCGACAGGCTCTGAGCAGTATTATGAGGCTCAGGCTCAGGCTCAACTATATGTCGGCCATATTTCTTGTAGACGACATCACCGTATCAACACAGTATAATCCTAAGCAACTTAAAAAGAAATCCTATGGATTTCCCGTCGTTTCTACGACCAAGTACTCTCTAAAATGTGAAACTTCATTATTTAAATGTGTAAGTCTGTACTTAAATTGTTGAATGACTGAGAAGACGAAACTTCTACGTTATTTGATCCTGAAACAGCTGAATAAAACTGAACGTACTGAGCCCACTTTATCTTTACTTTTTCTTATCTTGTCAACACTGACCCACAGTATTCTAGCGCAACGCCGTCTTACTGCTAAAAAAATTACAACCTGACTTCATATAATTATTTCAAAAGAATGGCCCTGACTAAAAGAAATCTTAACAGTAACCTATTAGTTTCATTAAGCACTTACCTCACAAAAATCTTCATTACTGCAACACAGCGAGCGTCAATACTGCGAGCTAAATAAAAGATTCTATCTAATAAAGCCACTACCTACTAATAGGCATGTGAATAGCAAAGGAAAGATTTTGTTGCAAACCAAATAATGTATTTTTTACCTTAATAATATGACAACCATTTCAAACACGAATATAAATCGTCATTGACATCCAGTACTGAGATATATAATCATGAATAATTTTCAATCTCCAAGTCGGATACTTCCAGATCGTTAGCCTACGCTAACACTTTAGACCTCTACCCTCCATCAATGCTAACTTCTCACATTTAACATCCATCACTGCTGGCTGTTCACCTCCAGCTACCCAACAGTACTTCCATCACTGCTGGCAACTAATTTCCAACTGCCCTACACTACTGGCGATTGACTTCCAACAACGAGTCCAACCATCCACAGAGTCTCTTACAAAGAAAGCGCAGTCAGATCCAATGCAAAGCGCTACACAGCGCTGCCAACACAGAAGCAGCCCACGTACAAATGCATCTTTAGAGATACAGGAATTAACGGCTGTGGTGGGTCAAAAGATGCAACAATTAAGATGTCTGTAATGTAAACAGTTTGAAAGTTTGAGTTCGATTGGATTCAAATTGCTTAAAGAACAGATATTAAAATTTTTTAATGCCGGAGTTACCAAAATTTTAACCTCTACTTTCACAAAATATTGTCAAAATCGTTGTGCATACATTCCTGTGTTGCAAAGACATGAAGAACTGCATCTATATCATTATACATTAACTCAACACCAGAGAAACTTGAAAAGGCGTTGAAATTCAAGCCATATAATGGCAACAATAGACAGGCAAACGGGTAACGGAAGGGGAATTATAATAATCACCAAAATAGTTATCACTGTAATAAAAATTTGCGCAGGGGAAATGGAAACAGGAATTTTCATAAAGAAAATAAAAATCGGGAACGAAGATCTGAGAGGCAGGAACCTCACGAAATGCAGCACCAGAATACGAGTTCGGTAAATTAGAGGCCACCGCATCTCAGGTCCGGCGATTGCGAAATAAATCGACATTGAAAAGCACACGTTATTTTCAAAATTCTGTGGGTGTCGAAAATGCGGCAAAGAAGCCACGAAATGTTGGAGGTAGAGGCTATAACAAGGAAAAATGAAACGGGGAATAATTTTAAGCAGCACAACCGTAAAGAGGGTGCAAGAAAGGTTGTTAAATGCGTAGAAAAATTCGTCAATGAATATATGGGGTTGAGAAATTTATTTTCTGGAAGGGAAGTGAATGATGAAATGAATGTATTAGTATTTAAAGATTCTGTGATCACAAGAGAGGCTAACATGGATCTAAATTTGGTGGAGGTGGAATGTACGACGAATTATAATGAGGCAGTAGTCAGCAGCGGCAATTATAGTAATGTAGGTGAAAATAATGTAGATGATTTTGTATCGGAGAAAGTAGGTAAAGTTATCTACGAAGGCGGCGAAGCTGTAGTCAAGTCAGCTGGAGATGAATTTTGTCGTGTATCGACGGAAGGATATGAAGGTGTTTGTGAAAATGACGTAGCAATCGTCTCGTCAGCATCTTCTTATGTGAGGGATTTATTGTTAAAGGATAACATCAGTTGTATGGCATTTCTATTTTTCAGTTGTATTGCGATTTTTAGGCACTCCTTGTGTAGCGCTATGCATATAGTTGTGTAACTGGGGCTGATATCTGTGATTAATTACGAGATTATTACTAATCTCCACTTCAGCTTCCCAACAAAATAAGTAAAGTACACTAATCTAACTTTCCTCTCCTGCATTTGGACAGTTTCCATGTGTTGTAGGGTTGTACTTGGTCTTTCTGTCCAGAAAGATGAGGGTTCGAGTCCTGGAAAAGGCACTGTCATTTTTAATTTCCGGCCAGTTGCCGGGTGGGGGATGGAGTGGGACGTCGGCACAGCCCTGCGACTAAGGAATTCCCACCAAAATTCGAAATTCCCATCAAAATTCGAAACTGCCGCTAAAATTCGAAATTCCCACAAATAGGGTAGGTGGGAAGGGGGAGGGAGGGAGAGGGGACCTACGTTCCGGCTGGGGAAAACAAATGACGTCAACTGGGCGTGGATTTGTTGGTGGGTGTGTTTGGGGAGTGTGGGCGTGTAATCGGTTGATAAATTTAATTAATTTGCTTATTAATTTGATATCAAAAGTGGGCTGATACCGCCATCTCCCTGCTACTCACATGTGCAACAAGGTGGTGGTGAAATGATGTTCTGAGGTGGAAGTACTTGAAGCCACCATACACCTCTCCTGGTTGTAGAGGGAAATCTGACTGCTGTACAGTAACCAGCATTTTGATGACAATTTCATCTTGATCGACGGTAACTCTCGCACTCATCGTGCTGTTCCCGTGTACAAGTTCTTTCAGCATGCTAGAACTGTGAGAATGGAGTGGCATCTTTGTTTCTCGGACATGAACACAACTGAACACGAGTGGGGTCGATTGAAAGGAGCTGTTTTTAGACATCGAAAGCAGCCACGTACTCTGTGCGACTTACACAGAATCGCTATTGAAGAGTGGGACAATTAGAACCAGGTCTGGCTTGATGACCTCATCTTTGGTATGCCACAAGAGAGGCAAGTCTGCATCCGAGCAAGAGCCGGCCACTGTGGCCGAGCGGTTCTAGGAGCTTCAGTCTGGAACCGCGCTGCTGCTACGGTCACAGGTTCGAATCCTGCCTCGGGCATGGATGTGTGTTATGTCGTTAGGTTTAAGCAGTTCTAAGTCCAGGGGACTGATGACCTCAGATGTTAAGTGTCACAGTGCTCAGAGCCATCTGAACCATCCGAGCAGGAGGGCGTTCCACCACGTACTGACGTTACTCCGGGGTGCTGTGGATACCCCCAAGGGGAACATACCATTTTGTCGTTACACAAAAAGTTCGTTTTCTTATTTTTTTGTCTGGAAACGTATTGGCGTTGCTCAGGAGTCTTGTGAAAAGCCCCTCTTGCGGAACATACCATTTTGTCGTTATACAAATCTTTTTTATTTATTTATTTACTTTTTTTGATTGGGTGGTTTGGACACATAGCAAATGAATATCGATGAAAAACAAAGTGTAACATGCGACTAAACAAGGTGCAGAGTACCTAACTGGTCAAGAACGATCATCAGAATGATGGGCGCATCAGAATTATGGGCGCAACTACAGTCGTAAGTCGCTGACGTCGGTATTTTGTACAGAGCAGTTCACAATTCATGTTACACAATTCTAGGCGTTGTAGAGTGGACTTTGTAGATCAAGTTTTATATAGGAACTCACGTCCAGAAACGTCATCCAACGACGCTTCAGAGTGTCAAAACGATAGGCGCTGGCGCCTGTAAATGTACGTGTATCCTGGGTGATTCCGTGATGATATTGCAAATTTTATAGACGAGGAGAAGGGTAAATGTATCGATCTGAGGTAAGGGTCCCTTTACCGGAAGCGAACGAGTCGAAAGTTATAAGCGAAAATCGTTCTGATATCTCTGACGGTGAAATACATGTCCAGGTACTGCTGCTGCTAAGATTGGAAGTTATTCAACTCTCAGAGGTGATAATATGGACCAAAAACAGGAACAAAATTCTAGTAAACATGGGGCCTAAAATGCATACCTTAAGAGCTATGAACATTTGTTCCATAGAAGAGATGTGTTTTACAGTAGCGAAGACAAACAAGTGCTCATAGTTCCTCAGGCATGCATTTTAGAGCATATGTTTACTGGACATTTTTCCATGTTTTGGTCCATACTACCACCTCTAAAAGTTGCATATCCTACAATCTAAGGAACAACAGTACCAGTACATGTATTCCACCGTCAGAGCTATCAGAAAGGTTTTCGCTTATAACTTTCGACTCGTTCGTTTTTGGTAGAGTCTCCCGGTAAGGCAGTATTAATTGTATTTTGACTCATCAAGGTAATTTGTCGTTTGTAGCATATAATCTAAGCAAAATGAGAGGACAAAGACCTTAACTAGTAGGTAGTTAAGGTAACAAGTAGTTAAATATTTTTAGTAGGTAATGGTGTAATAGTCATAAGGAATTAGCAGGGAAATTTTCATTTCTCCAAAAATCATTATTAAATATATTTCTGGAATAATACTTACAATTAATAGTTACAAGATATGGTGTGCTGAATAGTATCTAGATATCAGATCCATATGCAAATCAAGGAAAAAGAAATATATACCTAACTGTACGGCAAGCGATAGAGGAGATATTGTTAAACCGAATATGGAACAACCCTTATCTGAGACCACTCTATGGAACTGACAAGCAAAAATTCCACCATAAGAATAGTTTATTTGTCAGGAGAAACAAGTCGATGTTATCCGTTGACATTGGGCTTCACGACAAGCAAGAGACGAGCAGTATTTGTTTCTCTGTGCCCATCTACACATTCCAAAAATGAAATTGTAAGTATATGTTGGAACACTGGACAAAATGCCTATCAGAGGGTACTTCCGATTGCATGATTTACTGGGGCTTCTTCCCGTTCCATTCACGTCTAGAGCGCAGGAAGAATGGTTCCTCAAAAGCCTGACTGCACGTTGTAATTAGTCAAATACTGCATTCGTGACCTGTGCGGGAGCAATACGTAGGGAGTTGTAGTAGATGTCTAGATACATCACTTAAAGTTGCTTCTACAAATTTACTAAATAGGTTTACACGGGATAATATGCGTCGAGTCTTCAAGCGTTTGCCCGTTAAGTGCTTTCAGCATCTCCGAGGCGTTCTCCCATGGCTCAAATAAATCTGTGGCCACTCGTGCTGCCCTTCTTTGTATATTTTCAATAACACTTCTTAGTTCTATTTGGTACGTGTCTCACATGTTTGAGCAACATTCCAAGATGGGTCGCACAATGTTTGGTAAGCAGTATCTTTTGTAGAATTATTGCATTTTGCTCGAATGCTAACGATGATCCGAAGTCTGCCACATGCTTTATGTACGACTAAGACTATGTCATCACTCAGTTTCGTATCTCTACGAACTGCTACACCCAGGTATTGGTATGAGTTCACGGATTCCAGCTGTGACCCACTGAGGCTGTTTTTTTCGTTTTATGAAGTGCAAAATTTTACATTTCCGAACATTTAAAGTTGCCAATCGTTGCACCACTTTGAAATCTTATCAAGATCTGACATCTGACTGAATATCTGAGCAGATTTTTTCGCACATTACTTCATTATAGATAACTGCATCGTATTAAGTTACTATTAATGCTCTCTGAAATGTCATTAACGTACAACATGAACTGCAAGTGTCCCAACACACTTCCCTGAGACACAACAGAAGTTACTTTTGCAGTTGTCGATGACTCTCCATCCAATGTAATATGCTGGGTCTTCCCTACCAAGAAATCCTCAATCCTCTCGTCCGTAGCTTGTGGTTTCGCGGTCGCGTTCTCGCCTCTAGAGCACGGGGTCCCGGGCTCTGTTCCCGGCTGGGTCATGGACTTTTCACCTGCCTCGAGATGTCTGGGTGTTTGTGTTGTCCTCCTCGTTTCATTATCATTCCTGAAAGTGCCGGGACTGGGCTGAGCAAAGATTTGCAGTTCGTACGGGTGCTGATAACCGCGCAGATGAACGCTCCACAAACCAGCCATCATCATCTCAATCGTATCACTGTTTTCGCTTGATACGCCATACGATAGTACTTTTGATAATAAGTGTCAAATGGAAATGAGCGTTAGGCGTCATTGGCCGGGAGGCCCCTTGCGGCCGGCCGGTGTGGCCTTGCGGTTCTAGGCGCTTCAGTCTGGAACCGCGTGACAGCTACGGTCGCAGGTTCGAATCCTGCCTCGGGCATGGATGTGTGTGATGTCCTTAGGTTAGTTAGGTTTAAGTAGTTCTACGTTCTACAGGACTGATGACCACAGATGTTAAGTCCCATAGTGCTCAGAGCCATTAGAACTATTTTTTGAAGCTCCTTGCGGGGCAGGTCTGGCCGCCTTGGTGCAGGTCTTATTACATTCGACGCCACATTGGGCGACCTGCGCGCCGGATGGGGATGAAATGATGATGAAGACAACACAACACCCAGTCCATGAGCGGAGATAATCTGCGACCCAGCCGGGAATCGAACCCTGGCCCGTAGGACGGCAATCCGTCACACTGACCATTCAGCTATCGGGGCGGACAGTGTCAAACGTCTGCCTGTGACGTTACATAGATGTAAAGTAACTTGTTCATTAGGTACTGAAAAGGAACGGTAGCTAAATCGCTTGTAACTTTATGCTAGTATGATTCATTCTGCGTAGCACTCACTGTGAAGTTTACGACATGTTGCAAATCTCTGTATGAAACATTGTTATAGTTTTAGTTTTAAATTCAATAGGGAATGAGCAGACACACACCCACCCATCCCCACACACACACACACACACCACAAATATGAGATGGGAACGTGTGGCAAGACGTACAACTTAAGGGGCGAAGGACAAGCACGGCGGCCGAGCGGTTCGAGGCGCTACAGTCTCGAAACGCGCGACCGCTACGGTCGCAGGTTCGAATCCTGCCTCGGGCATGGATGTGTGTGATGTCCTTAGGTTAGTTAGGTTTAAGTAGTTCTAAGTTCTAGGGGACAGATGACCTTAGAAGTTAAGTCCAATAGTGCTCAGAGCCATTTGAACCATTTTTTGACAAGCACGTCAACGCGAGAGCGCGGTCCGCTCCGCTTATTGACACTCCTGGGTCCTGACGGCGAGGGCGGCAGGTAGCAGATTTTAGCGGGCAATGACACGTGTGAACAATGGCTCTTTACACTAACATGCCGGTCATCACTGCAGGCCGATGTACGACCATGAAAGGAAGGTCAAGGGAACCGACTTACAGAGCCGGCCGCAGGTGACGCTCCTAAAGCAGTTCACTGCTCCCGAGTCACAAAAAAATGCAAAGAAGCTCCACCTTACACATGTCAACTGCGGTTGAAAAAACACCATCAGGGCAACCGATTTTCCGCACTATGCGGGCAGACTCGTGTAACTCGTCATGCACAGTTGCGAGGTACTACTTGTAATTGGTACGGCTAGCTTTTCTCGTAAGGGAAAGAACCATGTGATTACTAGTTTGTCACGGCATCCAGTACCTCATAGCACCATCTTTGTCTCCCAGCGAGATCTGTGTTAGAAATTATGTGTAGTGACTCACACTCACTCGCTTGGTTATGCATAAACAACCTACTACGCCTATCCTCACTTTTTGTCAATTATACATAAATGACCATGACTTCTTTGTTGCTACAACCACTCATCAGAGCAGCCTCGGCACTAAACCTGCCATAGTCGTAGAGGCGTTTGGACGCTTGCCTGACGTCATATCTTGATGCAAACGTCATGCTGACACCAGTCACTTGCTTTTTCACCGGAAACAATGTTCTTGAACGTTCCACACTCCATCCTCAACTGTGCTGTGTGCGTTCCTCTGGTGATGCTGAGGGAATTAGATTACGAAATGAGACACTTACAGTAGAAGATGAGTTTTGTTATTTGGGTAGCAAAATAACTGATGATGGTTGAAGTAGGGAGGATATAAAATGTAGACTGGCAATGGCAAGGAAAACGTTTTTGAAGGAGAGAAATTTTTTAACATCGAGTACAGATTTTAATGTCAGAAAGTCCTTTTTGAAAGTATTTGTATGAAGTATAGCCATGTATGGAAGTGAAACATGGACAATAAACAGATTAGACAAGAAGAGAACAGAAGCTTTTGAAATGTGGTGCTACAGAAGAATCGTGATTATTGAATGGGTAGATCACATTACCAATGAGGAGGTACTGAACAGAATTGGGGAGAAGAGAAATTAGTGATACAACCTGACTAGAAGAAGAGATCGGTTGGTGGGAGACATTCTGAGCAATCAAAGGATCACCAGTTCAGTGTTGGAGGGTAGCGTGGGGAGTAAATATCGTAGAGGGAGACGAAGAGATGAATATAGTAGGCAGATTCAGAAGGATGTATGTTGCAGTAGTTATTCAGAGATGAAGAGGCTTGCACAGGATAGAGTAGCATTGATAGTTGTATCAAACCAGTCTTTGGACTGAAGACAACACAAACAATATGACTTCCTCACAAAACAAGGCATCGCAAACGATAAAATGTGGACCCCAAACAGAACATTCATATGAACCTCCACCCGAGGCAGTGTTTATTGTATTTGTTGTGTTTCTTTCAAAATTTTACAGCTGGTCATTTTTGTAATTAACGTCTAAAATTCTCTTTCAAATTTCCCACAACTGTACAGCCTCCCAGGCTTATCAGTTATCCTGATGTGTCTTCGTATATATTCATTTGTTTATGATATTCGTTGTTGCACATTGCATTATTTTGTGGGGTTTATTTTTTGATTTGTTTGTGACTCATTTAAGACTCATGTGCACATATATGCTACTCTTTTCATAGTCATGTTTTTGTATATATTTTAATTTTCTTTGCCTTGTACAACACGTCTCACTTGTTCTACAGTTTTGGTCTATACATAAGTTATTTTCATTTTGTACTAAACATGTCAGGTAATTGATAGTGATGTCTTCTGTACATTTTGTTCTGACATGTGACGACACATGTCTACACTGAATAAAGCCTGCATATACACATTGTTCTTGTGTCGTTTATTTTATAGTGACAATTCGGAACATACATTAACGGAAGTGATGTCACGGAAAATTCATGTAAACACGAAGTTTTTAATCCTCACCTTTATACAGATGTAGATGACATGATTTATGGGTGTAAATATCAAGTCAAATATTGGTTGTTTCTGTACATTCATGTCATTGTTAATCCAGATTAATGTCAATTTTTATATATATATATATATTGCAGCAATTACTAGACGATGAAGAGCCTTGCACAGGATAGAGTTGCATGGAGAGCTCACATCAAACCAGTCTTATATATATCAAGCTTGCACTGCAATGTGATCGATCAACGACAGTAATTTCTGCTGTCTGATGAGAGGAGAGAGGGTTCCATTCCGATCCTTTAGTTTCCACTAATCTCTTACTGTAACATGCGCTTCACGTTAGTGTTTACATACTTCCTTTTTTTTCCTATCGTATTTAATTCGGGGGAAACCTTTTATTAAGCATTACTCATGAATCGCCTTTGGTACGATGAATAATTTTTTTGAGATCATGCTACTATGATTATTTCCCTCTTATTTTAATAGTGCTTTTTTGTGCCAGTTCAGGTTCTGGACCTTTTTTTAGTATTTTTAATGAAACTGTGGTTTAATTCATGTGCTACCTCTGACAGTAAGTAAATATTAATTCTGCCAATACTGTCCAGCAGTAGGTTGGTGGCGACCCTAGTCTGTCATTCTGAAAAATGTGCTCTTTGGTTTGTGTTATAATGTCAGTGCATAAAAAGTATGTTTTCTACGTGTTATTAATGAATTATTAATGTACGTTATTAGCAGATCAACTCTATGATTCAAGTATTTATCCCACAATTACAATTAAATTTCCAACGACCTACAACACCTTCTGTATCTTGTTGCTTTCGGCCCACGGGGATTCACCAACATCTGGGAAACAGTAGCCTTTCACACGAGGCAGGGGTGCGAAGCCGGCCGTGGGGCCGAGCGGTTATAGGCGCTACAGTCTGGAACTGCACGACCGCTACGGTCGCTGGTTCGAATCCTGCCTCGGGCATGGATGTGTGTGATGTCCTTAGGTTAGTTAGGTTTAAGTAGTTCTGAGTTGTAGGGGACTGATGACCTCAGATGTTAAGTCCCATAGTGTTCAGAACCATTTGAACCATTTGAACCAGGGGTGGGAAATCAAGGTTTAAAATAACGTTTCCTGCAAATGCCACAGTTGAAATTCATAATCACTGTCAGCGTTTCAACGGGTGTGGGCGATATACTATCCCTTTCTGGTCTGCGACGGTAGTCCTGTCAACTGAATTTATTTCATTATCAACGGGGGTTCCTAGCAAGCTGCCAGTTGTATTTCCGAATACATCGGACTTCTGGATATAAGCATATGCGTACTAATGAGTCAAATGCTTTTCGTAACTCAAAAAATATTCTACCTATTTTACTGTTTTTATTCATGGCTGCAGGATGTCAAGCGTGAAAAGTGCGAGTTGGTTTCATATGACCAGTGTTTTCGTAATCCATGCTGGTTAGCACAGATAAGATTATTGTTATTGGAATACTGGATTGGGACACGGTTGTAGGGAATCAGGCATGCAACACTAACGAGTTCGATTCTTTTCAGTCCCTTAATAATATTCTAAATGTGGCGCAATCTTAAAGCAGTCAAAATTGATGGATATAATCCTTTTCTTAATCTGTTCCATATTTGCTAAGCATATAGTAAAACCACACGACGATCTGGTTTGTTATAAGTGGTCCAGTGCCTTAATGAAACCTGTCCTGAGCGTTGGAACGATCGAGAATGTTTTATTGTACGGCTGCCTACTTCACCCGGTGCTCCGAATTAAATTATCGTTTACTAGGTTAGCATTCACAGCAAAAAAGCGCCGACAAGCACATCATTGGCTGTTTGCTTTTTGAGGCTTTGTCTGAATAGTAAACTACTTATATACTATTGCCAATAACTGTGGAGGGGGGGGGGGGGCAAACCTCCGTTTATGCATACGAGCTTGTAACCCATCGAATTTGATCACAGTCATACTCTTCGTTCCTAGCACGCAACTGCATATCTACTTGTTAATTTTAATTTTAAAATCAACAGCCTCAGTTGCACAGATTACCTAGATTTACCTAGGATCCAGTACAGCACTCGTGGCTGCCGCATCGCGGTCTTGAAGTGGGGCCGAGGGAGTTTCAGATAAGTTTTTACAGTCTGACGATAATTATGGATTTGTAGTTTTAGCTTGATGTTGTCCACTATGGACAAACGATAGTTACTTTTATTCTGAAGGAGGTTGGGTTATCCCGACTGAAACCTAGGTAAATCTAGGTAATCTGTGCAACTGATGCTGTTGATTTTTAAAATTAAAAATTAATATTTATACAGTTGCTGACAGGACCGCGAAATGTTGAAAATATTGAAATATCTATTTGTACATGTTTCATTATTTTATTCTTTTTTCTACGGATTCTGGATGGATTCAGGCATAGGTACTTATGATTTCTGACATACTTCAGTTTACGTTGAGGTTCCTTCTACGAAAACAACAAGATGACGTCAACGAACTTGTCAAAATCATTAATAATAATAATAATAATAATAATAATAATAATAATAATATTTAGTGTAGTGTAGTGAGTGCTCCTATATAAACCAGTAGTTGTAACTCTTCCATAGTTGTACACTCCCGGAAATGGAAAAAAGAACACATTGACACCGGTGTGTCAGACCCACCATACTTGCTCCGGACACTGCGAGAGGGCTGTACAAGCAATGATCACACGCACGGCACAGCGGACACACCAGGAACCGCGGTGTTGGCCGTCGAATGGCGCTAGCTGCGCAGCATTTGTGCACCGCCGCCGTCAGTGTCAGCCAGTTTGCCGTGGCATACGGAGCTCCATCGCAGTCTTTAACACTGGTAGCATGCCGCGACAGCGTGGACGTGAATCGTATGTGCAGTTGACGGACTTTGAGCGAGGGCGTATAGTGGGCATGCGGGAGGCCGGGTGGACGTACCGCCGAATTGCTCAACACGTGGGGCGTGAGGTCTCCACAGTACATCGATGTTGTCGCCAGTGGTCGGCGGAAGGTGCACGTGCCCGTCGACCTGGGACCGGACCGCAGCGACGCACGGATGCACGCCAAGACCGTAGGATCCTACGCAGTGCCGTAGGGGACCGCACCGCCACTTCCCAGCAAATTAGGGACACTGTCGCTCCTGGGGTATCGGCGAGGACCATTCGCAACCGTCTCCATGAAGCTGGGCTACGGTCCCGCACACCGTTAGGCCGTCTTCCGCTCACGCCCCAACATCGTGCAGCCCGCCTCCAGTGGTGTCGCGACAGGCGTGAATGGAGGGACGAATGGAGACGTGTCGTCTTCAGCGATGAGAGTCGCTTCTGCCTTGGTGCCAATGATGGTCGTATGCGTGTTTGGCGCCGTGCAGGTGAGCGCCACAATCAGGACTGCATACGACCGAGGCACACAGGGCCAACACCCGGCATCATGGTGTGGGGAGCGATCTCCTACACTGGCCGTACACCACTGGTGATCGTCGAGGGGACACTGAATAGTGCACGGTACATCCAAACCGTCATCGAACCCATCGTTCTACCATTCCTAGACCGGCAAGGGAACTTGCTGTTCCAACAGGACAATGCACGTCCGCATGTATCCCGTGCCACCCAACGTGCTCTAGAAGGTGTAAGTCAACTACCCTGGCCAGCAAGATCTCCGGATCTGTCCCCCATTGAGCATGTTTGGGACTGGATGAAGCGTCGTCTCACGCGGTCTGCACGTCCAGCACGAACGCTGGTCCAACTGAGGCGCCAGGTGGAAATGGCATGGCAAGCCGTTCCACAGGACTACATCCAGCATCTCTACGATCGTCTCCATGGGAGAATAGCAGCCTGCATTGCTGCGAAAGGTGGATATACACTGTACTAGTGCCGACATTGTGCATGGTCTGTTGCCTGTGTCTATGTGCCTGTGGTTCTGTCAGTGTGATCATGTGATGTATCTGACCCCAGGAATGTGTCAATAAAGTTTCCCCTTCCTGGGACAATGAATTCACGGTGTTCTTATTTCAATTTCCAGGAGTGTATTTTCATTTATTTTGTTGTGTATGATTGTGTTGATAGTTGTTATTGTTGTTTCGACTTTTGGGTTATTTGGTGGTCTATGCAAGAATGGTCTAATGTCTGTATTTGTGTCTTTGTATTCTATATATGTCAGCTGAAATTTTTCTTCTATATCTAACATATGTGTCACTTCGTGTTCTATTTGTGCTTGTTCTGGCGGCTGTCTTAAGATTTCGTTTTCCCCTGATTGTTTAATTGATGCGTGTTGTTCTTTGTTTGTTTGCTCTGGGATGTTTGAGTCCATTACTGTATTTTCTTCTTCTTCTGATTGCCCATTATTTTGTCCCAGTATTTGTTGTACTTGTTGTTTGATGTTTGCTAATTCTGTCTGGGGTATCCTGTTATTTTTTATTATTACACGGATCTGATTAGTTAGTCGTTGTTCTGTTAAAAATTTTAATTCTGGGTATCTCGTAATAAATTTTTGGTATACTTGTGATCTGTATCCAGTTGTGTTGGTTCCTAAGTTTGTTGCTTGGTAATAACAGAACATGAGGTGTCGGTTAACTTCATCTGACCATCTCATCCTCTGTCTTTGTTTTCCTTCTACGGTGGTTGCAGGAAGCATATCCTGCAAAACACCTCTATTTGGATCTAAATCATTTTCCGTGTGGCTAGCAGTGTCGTTACCGTTGTGGACGGGCAAGCGCCGTCCCCGACCATGACAGCGCTTGTCCGAGGCTTCATTACTTCTGTCCTGAACCAAGTAATCACACTAAAAGGGGGGTTAGCCCTATTAGTGGTTTGTTCTTTTCGTAGCCTTTTACGACTGGCAGAACATACCGGAGGTCTATTCTTTTCCCGGGCCTCCACGGGGTTAATAATAATAATAATGATCCTCAGCTAGATGCGAATAGACAAATTACGGGAATTAAGCCGGGTGTCATCTCTGACAACCGCTGCTATTTCCACAGGTGAGCTCTCTGCCATTTTCAAGCCCCAAGTACAACGAGAGAGCGCTGTACAAGGAGCTAAGTCGACCAAACATCATAACTTAGCGTATGTACAAAGACAACACACATACCGAATCAACTAGCGCCACCAGTGTCAGAAGTTATCGATGGAGAATGTTAGTTATGAGTGGGTGAACAGGCAATGTTAACTCTGTCTCTCTTATGATTGACCAGGGAGAGAGCAGGATTCCAAGCAGAATTTAAGCAGAAATATCTATCTCTTATTCATAAAGTGATTTGCTGCTCTGTTGAGCCCACAGTTGGTCGATGTGTACATCCCATTAGAAATTCGGTGTATTTCTGACGTTCACTAGAGGGACTGCGTTTGAATGACTAAGTTTTGATGTGATCTTTCTCTTCACTCGTATTCTCCTAACTGATACGTTGCGGTTAATTGAGGATAAGTTCGATAATGAATTAAATAACTTATTTCGACACGCGTTGACTTCCACGTTCTTTTTATTTAGTGGTGATTTATGAGCTGATAGATTGAGGTGCGGTGGGGTGCTCTTTGTCACATGTTATTACCAATCTGTTTGTGGAAGATTTCGATGAACGTGCCCAGGGGTCGGCGGCATTGAAACATGCACGCTTTTTAAGATGTATGTCGATGATACCTTTGTTGTTTGGCCTCATGTCCATGGGTTTCCGCATAGTTTTGGCAGCATCTAAAATCAGTCCATCTGAATATTGACCTCACTATAGAGATGGAAAAGAGTGGCCTTCTTCTCTTCCTTGATGTGTTAGTCAAGAGGAAGGTCGACGGTACGTTGAAGCATGCCAGTTATTGGAATCCATGTCACATCGATTTGCATCGTCAGGCTAATAGTAGTCACCATCCGGCTAAACGTGAAGTCACCTTTCGCCAGAATTGTTATAGTGAAAGACAGGTGAGACGAGCGTTGCGCTATCGGCCAAATGTGAATCGTGTAAGTGATGAAACTAATGAGGTGGCACCTAAGTCTACCGGGTATTTGCGTTATGCATGTATTGTTTCCAATAGAACTGATCGCTTTATGTGGAAACGCAGTGCTTACATAGTGTAACGGCTGACCAGGAGCCGAACACACGCACTTGATGCAATAGCAGTGATTTCTGTTTTATACACAGTATTTCGTTTAGTTTTTGTTTTCACATATTTTTGTGAAGAAGTAAATTGTACCTGTGTATATTACTGTTTACACTAGTGTTACTAACTTTTTGCGTTAATCCTAGCGCATTATCTTTGTGTGAGTCAAATTTCTAGTGCAGTATAAACTAAAAGGTAATGTAGCAACAGAACTTAAACTGCACCCTGCGACTCCTTTGATCAGTGTTACATTACTTATAATACAGACAAAAACTCGTTAAGGATGGTTGGGAGCTGTGTCTGTTGTGTAAAAATGGAGGGGAGTTGGCCATTATCCGTAAACAGATGGAAGATGCGTTGGCCACAGTCGACAGGCTTCAGGCTGCTGGCCCTGGGCTGCGGAGGCGTTGGGCACCTCAGACGAATGTTTTCGCTCCTCTGGAACCTATAGCGTCTTCTGACATCCCTGATGCCACTGAACCTTCCGATTCGCACGTCCTGGCCCGTTCTCACATACCTGACGGCGACTGACATACAGTGGCGGGGTCGATAATCTCTGGACGGAAAGTGAAAGTGGGTGCCGAACGCACGGCTGTCCCCTTAGGCCTCAAAAATGGGTTTGAAGTATTGCCTTCTGCTGAAACTACATCTGAACAAGCACAGGGTGCCTCGTCTGGTTGGCCTGTGGCCAGTCTTCCTGAGAGGTCCGAACTAGTGCGTAGGTTAGGATTGCTTATCATCGGAGGCTCCAATGTTAGGTGGGTGATGGAGACCCTGATGGAATAAGCGGGCTGCTCAGGAAAGAAGGCCAATGTCCACTCTGTTTTCTTACCAGGTGGTCTCCTCAGAGATGTGGAGGAGGCTGTGCTGGCAGCGATTGAGTGCAGTGGGTGTATATAGCTGCAAATCTTTGCTTACGTCAGCATGAAAGACGCCTGCCGCCTGGGTTCAGAGGCCATTCTCGGTGCCTATAGGCGGCTGTGTGGTTTGGTGGAGACAGCTAGCCTCACTCGCGGTCCTCTCATTTGGAGCCGAGTGGAAGGCTTAAACCAAATTTTCAGACGATTCTGTGACGATCTCGGAAGCGGATTTCTCCATCTCCGTTATCGAGTAGAGTAATCTAAGACCCTACTGAATAGGTGAGATGTGCAGTACACGCAGGAAGTGGTTACTAGGGTGCTAGAGTACATTTGATATGCACATGTGAGTTTTGTCTCCACAGGCCCGAGAAGATGCCTTCTGTTTCCATAGCGGATAGCCTTCGTAATAGCAGTTCGGAGAAGGAAAATGTTAATATAGCATTAGTTAACTGCTGGAGCGTCTGTCGAAATGTCCCGGAACTAGTCTCACTTATCAACGGTAACAATGTCGGCATAGCACTAGATGTCAATAGCAGTGAAATTCTAATCTCCAATTGAAATTTATATCACAATCATAGGTTGAATGCTGGTGGTGGAGACGTGTTTATAGCCAAAAAATACGATAACGTCTAGTTATGCTTAGTACAGGTTCAGAATGATAAATAATTGAGGTAAGTGTTAAAGGTGGATCAAACATGGTATTCGGATGCTTTTATAGACCCCCTGCCTCAGTAGGAGAATGGGGAAACTTGGAGTATATTTCACTTAAATTTTCTGGTCATATTATGGTTTGAAGTGGAAATTTCAGCTTAACAGCTATAGACTGGGAGAATAAAGTGATTAGGGCTGGTGGCAGGGATGGGGAATCGTATGAAATTGTACTAAATTACTTATCGAAAAATTATTCGGAGAACCGACTTGTGAAAGGTACATCTTAAATCTACTACGACAACCAGACCCGATAATTTCGACTCAGTTACCGTAGAACAGGAAAGCAGTGATCATAAGGCCATTACAGTCTCATTGATTACAGCTGTAAATAGGAATACAAATAAAGACAGGAAGATCTCAAGAAAGAGATTTCATATTATCTGACAGGTCAACATGAAAATTTCATCTCCAGCAGTGACAATGTTGAGCATGAATAGACAAAGTTCCAGATCATATCACGATACCCCTAAGAGAGGTATGTCGCGATCAAAGTTGTGAGGAATGGAAAAGAATCGCTGTGGTTCGACTACCGTGTTATAGCCGCGCGGGGTAGCCGTGCGGTCTCAAGCACCTTCCCACGGTTCGTGTCTCTCCTCCCGTTGGAGGTTCGAGTCCTCCCTCGGGCATGGGTGTGTGTGTTGTCCTTAGCGTAAGTTAGTCTAAGTTAGATTAAGTAGTGCGTAAGCCTAGGGACCGATCACCTCAGCAGTTTGGTCCCATAGAACTTACCACAAATTTCCAAATTTACCGTGTTAGAAAACGCCTACGAAGGCAAAGAGAGCTGCACTGAGAATTTAAACATAGCGAAAGCCTCACAGACCAACCAAAACTGAACGAAGGTAAAATTAGCGTAAGGAGGGTCATGCATCAAGCATGCAAAGAACTCGAAAGGAAAATTTTATTTATCGACTTGATAGAAAATCTTAAGAAGTTTTTGGTCTTATGTTAAATTAGTAAACGGATCGAAGCCATACTCCAGATACTCGTTGAGCATAATGGTTTTGAAACAGAGGATGACACAGAGAAGGCCTAAATACTAAACGTATCTTTCCAAAACTGTTTCACTGAGGAAGATCGCGCTGTAATTCCTCCTTTAAATCGTCACACTATAGACAAAACGACAGATTTCGAAATAAGAGACCAAGGGAAAGAAAAGCTAACGTAATCGCTCGACAGAGAAATGATCACTGGATATGATGCGATAACAATCAAATTCTACGTAGAGTATGCGAAAGAGTTTGCTCCTCTTGTAGCAGCAGTGTACCATAGGTCTCTGGAGGAGCGAAGCGTTCCTAATGATTGGAAGAAGTTACACAGGTTATTCCCGTTTTGAAAAAATGTCATCGAACAGACGCGCTAAACTATAGACTTGTTCAGCTGCAGAATTTTTGAACACGTGTCATGCTCGCCTGATATGGCATTTCTGGAAACCGAAAATCTCGTTCGTAGGAATCAACATGGGTCCAGAAATCAAAGATCGTGTGAAAGCGAGCTCACTCTGTTCGTCCACAAGACCCATAATTCAGCAAATACAGGCGCCCAGACAGATGCCGTTTTCTTGATTTCTGGAAGGCATTCGATACAGTTACGCACTGTTGCCCAGTGAACAAAATACGAACGTACGGAATATCAGACCAAACGTGTGATTAGACTGAAGAATTTCTGGCACAGAGAACACAGCATGTGATTGCCAACTGAGAGAAAACTTCAGACGCAAAACTAACTTCGGATGTGTTAGAGGTCCATTTCTTTTGACAAGTATGTAAATTACGTAGTAGATAACGTCGGAAGTTCCATGAGGCTTTTCACGGATGAAGCTGTACTCAGAGAAGTCGCAACGCTAGAAAAGTGTAGCGAAATACAGCGAGCCCAGCAGAGGATCTACACTTGGTATAGGAGTGTTCAAAAAATGGTTCATATGGCTCTGAGCACTATGGGACTTATCTTCTGAGGTCATCAGTCCCCTACAACTTAGAACTACTTAAACCTAACTAACCTAAGGACATCACACACATCCATGCCCGAGGCAGGATTCGAACCTGCGACCGTAGTGGTAGCGCGGTTCTAGACTGTAGCGCCTAGAACCGCTACGCCATCCCGGCCGGCTATAGGAGTGTCAATTGACCCTCAACATAAACAAATGTAACGTGTTGCGAATACGAGGTGTCATTACACGATTGCAGAACAATCACTGGAAGCAGTGACTTCCATAAAATATCTCTGAGTTTGTGTTGTGAGCGATTTGAACTGAAACGACTATACTATTCGGAGCTAAGGCCGATCCCAGACTAAGATTCATTGAAAGAATCCTCAGGAGATGTGGTCCATCAAAAAGAAAAGTAACTTACAAAACACTTATTTGGCAAAAGCTTAAATATTGCTCATCAGTCTAGGATCCGTGCCAGGATAAAGGAAATGAAGAAGATCCAAATAAGAACAGTACGTTTCAATACAGGTTAGTATTGGGACAAAGAGAGTTCGAGTCCAATCTGCATTGTTGCCAGATGTCCTTAAGATGGCAGCAATGACGTCATCCGAGATGGCGTCGTGTAGACTTGGCAACAGCGTGTCACGTCATCCAAGATGGTGGCGATAACGTCATTCAAGATGGCGGATTTTGGCAGGAAGTTTGAACCTTGGTGGGAAAGTGCTACAGCACCCTCCCACCAGAAAAAATGGTGGGAAGTTCAACAGGATAATGCATCACACTGTGGTTATCTCTACTAAGCAAAGAAAATGGCGGAAAGATAGGCCACTTGTGCTACCTGCACTAACCTAAGTCACCCGACTGCCACTTCCTCCTATGAACTGGCGCCAAGTTTGAATTTTGGCAGGAAGATAGGTCACTTGGGGTTTTGCTGTTGGTGTGAAAGAAAGGAAACTTGTACTAACCCGACTGTCTCCTAAGGATTTGCGGGAAAAAAACTTGTCTTTATTATTTAACCGATCTCAAGCAGGTGTGTTCACCACTGGGTCTGGACTCCAACTGACTTAGTACATATCGCCACTACCAGAGGGCGCTACCGCGTTGTCAGGTGATGATGCAAGTACCATTATTCAACATGGCTGCAAGCAGTGTATTCGCCATGTGCTCTCGCACACACAGCCACTGCACGGTCCCATTATGTAATCCAAGATCCTCTGCTTTCTGTCACGCGTCTGCGGTCCACGTGAGCACGACCGCTGACATCACAGCCTGAGAGAGTCTTCTGCAAATATCCTAACTAATGTAACACCCACATTGCGCATCTAATGTGTTAATTACATAAGTACTTAATCCCACTTCAATTTTAATGATATTCAATAACTGAATGTACCATTTCCATATTCAGTGATCAAATGAGAAGTTCCACATTTTCCCACTAGGGGCGCAGTGTTCATTCATGGTGTAGCATCCCCCACCCCTAGAATGCTGCTCTCCTATTGGCTACTGCATTAGTTATGTTATTCGACTTCATAGAACCCAGGACTTGGAATCAATTTTCGCGAATGTCACACCCCCCTGGACTTGGAATGAAATAGTGAAACTCTCCACCACGATCCTCAACCGACCGCCACATGCCCCTACCAGCCCCTGTGGTCGGGCTAATGAGCACTAATGTGTACTAACGTGCATAGTGCATGACGTAATCTAAGATAGTGGGGCAAAATGTTGCGAAAACCACCCTCTCTATTATGGACATAAGTTTTTATTTTGCAATCAATGTCTCCTCCACGAGATCTAGACTCCAACTGACCTAGCACACATTACTGCCACCAGAGGGTACTGTCATCCCTCCTGTGACTTAATCCCAGATGGTGGTCTGTAGGGGGAAAATGGCGCGAAAAAGACTCAGACAGCGCTGGACTGCTGGGAGAGTAAGGAAGGAGTGTACTCTATTTAGTTTGGAACATTTTATTTAGGGATGGTCTATATTTATCACACTGACGTAAAACACTCGCCATCTTGTGCTTGGGGTCTCAATACACAAACTGCGGGCATGCAGACAACTCTTAATTTTCCCAAATAATTTCAGTACAGACCTGCAAACTGATCCTAAATAATGCAGCACAATAATGCGTAGACACACTCAGTACTCGTAAACTGCCCAAATAGCCCATGACACAGCCTGCAGGGCTGCTCGCAAAATAATGCAAACAACGTACACAGACACCGCACGTAGGAGGTTAGCGGGAACCCCTGCCAAGTGATGCGACCGTCAGCTGTCAAACCACACACAGGTGCCCTCAGGCATGAGGCGGTCACATCCCATTTCATACTTGACACCAGAGAAATTCCCATCGCAATACATGGTCACCTAGACGCCGATGATGACGCGATTGGACGGGAGCGTGGTCTTACTTACAGAGCGCAGATGCTCCAAGCTGAGCCACACGTGAGTGTGATGGATGCGGCCGACGTGAACGGGCGGGAGCGCAGACGCGAACTGCCGCCTGACGCAGGTGAAAGCTGCGTCCATTTTCGAGTATACATTTACTGTTATATACCGACGTCACAGAAATCCAAGGCGCAGACCCCATACGCGAGACACCTCAGGGCAGCACTTGTCTTTACAGCTCATGATAGAATAGCACAGCCTGCTCTCCCCCTAATGGAACATACGAGATGCGTACCTGCCCCAGCGTCACTGACACCACGCTGCGAAACGTCTGCATGGCGACTCACCATCTAAAACGTTCCCAGTGTTATTCTTATGTCACACGGCTTTGAAAATTCTTATCCTATCAGAACCTGTCTATTATAATAGCGCCAACCGCAGTCTTCCTCGCGGGCCTATCGTGATACCCAGTCCATCACGTCTTATCCTTCATGCTTCCAACATATGCAAATGTTCCATCCGCTATGTAGAGGCTCCTATATCTCAGCACAAACGATGTGAATGAATGGAGCATTCTGGTTGGCTGTTATCGAATTTACCCGCCGAATTACTGATACTGCCGATATCGAAGCACTTTCTGCTTTTTTTTCCTTCTGCAGATGAGACTTTCAGCCGTTATTTTACACAGATCGTCATATTGCACTGACAATTAAATCATACAAACTACCATACATATCGTCAAATATGGAAAGACTCTTACTCAACTACACTGTTCTCCCACTGAGGACAGGAGCTTTAATATTGAACTACAACGGCTACATGATAGAATGAACTCCAAGTCGTGTATTTCAAGGGGAGAGTGTCACATACATTAACGTACATAAACGTGTACTAACGTGCACTCGTTTCCCCTCGGCACAAATGCGTTACTGCTCTTGCTTCCTCGCTTGCTCGCTTTTTTATACACACATCTCCAGTCTCAGGGATTACAAGAACACGCTATTGTCGCCATAATATTATACCATTTTCGCGGTACTTCTCGATATCAAGCTCTAGACAGCATCCTACCTATTGCTAGCGCAACATAATTCCCAAGATATTGACTGTAAATTATTTCTCCTTTAGCGAGGTGCAGAATGCTCTAAACCACCCAGTAACTAGAAAGAAATAGATGAAACTGATATTTCCACTCTCGAATACCAATGTCAGTGATGTAACAGATCCCAAATCAGCCCTCTAATTTACAAGCCAACTAAGTTCTTTCCCATGTCTAAAGAACAGGCAAACTTGTCTTCCACACACCACAATCGATCATCTCTCAAATAAATAAGGGCGCGAAACGTACAGAAGCAGACAACCGAACAATTTACATGGAAGAGAATAATGGTCCAGCGCAAACGCATCATCTTCTAAAATTTCCACTTGATCACGAAAGCCAGCCAACGCATAATAAGTATTAGTTCACTATTCGGTCGTCTAGAGGACTGCAAAGTTAACACAGATACATTCCTACACTCCAACAGGCCTATGCATTCGGACGGGTGCTTCTGTTAACGGGAAACGTGAATCATTACCACCACAGACCATGCATACATGCAATCATTCTAGAAAACCCGTCACTTATATCTTTTATCATTATACTTACAATTAAATGCTACGATCGCGCTCTCAACTGAACAGCATTCGACAATGAGCCAAGTATAGGAAATACACCCTGCTGTCGGCAGTGGCTCTTGAAATGGAAATATCTGTACCTTCCTTACGACTGGACATATTCTTCCCTTTGCTGTCACAGTACTACAAGTCAAATCCATATCCTCCTTACGACTGTACATACTCTTCCCTTTGCTGTCACAGTACTCCAAGTCAAATCCATACCCTCCTTACGACTGCACATAGTCATTTCCTTCCCACAAACACATATTTTATAAAACCTGATCCTCGAATGCGAACATATGACCAATCCCTTACTACTAAGTATAATACTATGTCAATAACTGATTGCCTACGATACGAAATAATACTGAACCAAAATCAACGGTGGGTGTGCATGTCTCTTAGGTTTTTCTTGCGAATCATACCACCGTGTCCTAGAAAGAGAGACGTAATCTGCGAGATTTTGAAGAAAAAACCGATGGCACCAACCACTGCATGTTACTATCACAAGCCGTCTTTGTTCTACAGGTGCACACAAGTATCCATGTTAAAAGCTAGACCCACTTTACAAACCGATGTACGACATGACCTCTGAATGAGGTGTTTTTTTTCGGACAAATACGGTGACGGTTATCATACGTATTATACGTCCACGATGCAACCTCGTGATAAAATCACTGAACTTTGAAAGTGATTTGGCTAAGGAACGTGGTATGTAAGTGGCATTTCTGACTCCCTCACACCGCCCCAAATAGATAATTCTATAGTATTTGTAGCGCATTCTCTCTCGATACCATATCAGAGCTTCGGCGATATATCGACTGATTGAGAAGGAGCATAAACAGTAGTGGTAGATGATGTGCCGATTGAGGTCGTAAGAAGAAAAATGTACACTAGCTTCTCAGATCTCTAGTGTTACGCTATCCGCTACAGATGATGTAAATCATCTGCAATCATCTCTCTCGATTCAAGCACATACCTGCATCAGATCACACCCACAAGTGAATCATATTTCGCACACTCTTATAGCTCAAAACGAGTCACCTTCACCGAACCTAGCTGCTACATTAAAATTCCAACCTAGTTTTAGCTAGCCCCTACGCATCTTGCACCTGATCCCATTTCTACAGCTTCGCGCATGTGATCATTCCATTTTAAGTCGGAATTGAGGAGAAGTCGGAGAAAACCATACCCACCGCCTTCTGCAACCCGTGTAGAAACAGAACGACCTCAGTTAGTGCAACAGGACCGTGTTTTGACCATTCGACGGAAATGCGCGCAATGTGCTACGTCCCCAAACTGGATACAAGTACTACAGATCCCCAACATGCTATCATCGTTATTCTCCAAGCAGAGAAAAATTACGAACTGTAGAGCTTCCACTAACTTCATGCCATATACACTCCTGGAAATTGAAATAAGAACACCGTGAATTCATTGTCCCAGGAAGGGGAAACTTTATTGACACATTCCTGGGGTCAGATACATCACATGATCACACTGACAGAACCACAGGCACATAGACACAGGCAACAGAGCATGCACAATGTCGGCACTAGTACAGTGTATATCCACCTTTCACAGCAATGCAGGCTGCTATTCTCCCATGGTAGAGATGCTGGATGTAGTCCTGTGGAACGGCTTGCCATGCCATTTCCACCTGGCGCCTCAGTTGGACCAGCGTTCGTGCTGGACGTGCAGACCGCGTGAGACGACGCTTCATCCAGTCCCAAACATGCTCAATGGGGGACAGATCCGGAGATCTTGCTGGCCAGGGTAGTTGACTTACACCTTCTAGAGCACGTTGGGTGGCACGGGATACATGCGGACGTGCATTGTCCTGTTGGAACAGCAAGTTCCCTTGCCGGTCTAGGAATGGTAGAACGATGGGTTCGATGACGGTTTGGATGTACCGTGCACTATTCAGTGTCCCCTCGACGATCACCAGTGGTGTACGGCCAGTGTAGGAGATCGCTCCCCACACCATGATGCCGGGTGTTGGCCCTGTGTGCCTCGGTCGTATGCAGTCCTGATTGTGGCGCTCACCTGCACGGCGCCAAACACGCATACGACCATCATTGGCACCAAGGCAGAAGCGACTCTCATCGCTGAAGACGACACGTCTCCATTCGTCCCTCCATTCACGCCTGTCGCGACACCACTGGAGGCGGGCTGCACGATGTTGGGGCGTGAGCGGAAGACGGCCTAACGGTGTGCGGGACCGTAGCCCAGCTTCATGGAGCCGGTTGCGAATGGTCCTCGCCGATACCCCAGGAGCAACAGTGTCCCTAATTTGCTGGGAAGTGGCGGTGCGGTCCCCTACGGCACTGCGTAGGATCCTACGGTCTTGGCGTGCATCCGTGCGTCGCTGCGGTCCGGTCCCAGGTCGACGGGCACGTGCACCTTCCGCCGACCACTGGCGACAACATCGATGTACTGTGGAGACCTCACGCCCCACGTGTTGAGCAATTCGGCGGTACGTCCACCCGGCCTCCCGCATGCCCACTATACGCCCTCGCTCAAAGTCCGTCAACTGCACATACGGTTCACGTCCACGCTGTCGCGGCATGCGTCCAGTGTTAAAGACTGCGATGGAGCTCCGTATGCCACGGCAAACTGGCTGACACTGACGGCGGCGGTGTACAAATGCTGCGCAGCTAGCGCCATTCGACGGCCAACACCGCGGTTCCTGGTGTGTCCGCTGTGCCGTGCGTGTGATCATTGCTTGTACAGCCCTCTCGCAGTGTCCGGAGCAAGTATGGTGGGTCTGACACACCGGTGTCAATGTGTTCTTTTTTCCATTTCCAGGAGTGTAGAAGTCACCTAGACACCGATGCTGACGCATTTACGCAAAGCTGCGATGCGGCTCCAGCGTGGAGAAAGAGATTTCGCTATGCTCCCCCATAATACCGCAGCGTGCTGCCATCCACACATTCCTAACGGTTTACCAAGTACCTCACCTCAAACCGTTACTGCTACTGCCGCCTATTAAATACACAGGCACCGCAGAGGCCACTTTAAAGTTTTATCACCTATACTCTAGGCGAATGATCATATGGGACGCTCCCTCTGATCCTGTTTAGTTGCTTCAAACAT
The DNA here is from genome assembly GCF_023864275.1 of Schistocerca cancellata. Lineage (NCBI taxonomy): Eukaryota > Metazoa > Arthropoda > Insecta > Orthoptera > Acrididae > Schistocerca > Schistocerca cancellata. Next base: position 543,579,361 of record NC_064629.1, on the reverse strand, counting down.
TGTTTCCTAACACGCTTTTGTACAATGTCAAAAATTTCCTTTTTTCTGACACTACTTCGAATAATGGTTGAAATGGCTCTGAGCACTATGGGCCTTAACTTCTGAGGTCATCAGTCCCCTAGAACTTAGAACTACTTAAACCTAACTAACCTAAGGACATCACACACATCCATGCCCGAGGGAGGATTCGAACCTGCGACCGTAGCGGTCGCGTGGTTTCAGACTGTGGCGCCTAGAACTGCTCGGTCACTCCGGCCGGCCACGACGTCGAGACTTGGGCCAGATTCTAAACTGACATTAAGAAGTTTTGATCCACAGCCTCTCACAGGAAACTAGATTTTTCACTTTTTAAATCATATTCTTACGGCGGATAGCGTAACACAGGATCATTTTAAATGAAAGACATTTTCAACATAAGCGAACTTGAAGACTTTTACGGCGTTGGCGTAGGTCACCAAACTACAGTCCGAAGGTTATTCACGAGCTATACATTTAGACTCATCTCTTACACTGACAGAATAGCTGACGACTCTGCGTTCCTTTTCGACTGATTCCTCATATTGGACTCATGTACGCGATCACTGTTTCGCTGCTAGCAACCCCCCAGAAGTTGCTGTCCATCCATCAAAACTCATTTCCCGACTCAAACAAGCGATTTCAGTCAATAATTATGTGGTAACCAATGCACGGATGGGATGGAAAAGACACCGCTGATGTACTGTAATAATAAGCATCACAGTTGATACCGCGAACAATTTTACAGTAACTTCAACACCGGTCAGTGATGTGACAGCATGTCTCCTCCAATTTCAGTATCATAGCTAAACCACCCCTTCTCTACTTTGCGAGTATCATTGCGAGTGTACATACATGAGTGCTCAGTACGTCCATTCAGTGTTAATTCTCGACCACATAAATCATCAAAGTATACCAGACAGCCTTCTACATATTTCTAACACTTCGAGCATTGTGTTTAATTTACGATCTACCTCTCTGCGTATGAGAGTCACAGAGCATTCTCGCTGTCTTAGGGTAAAAGGCCCTCCTCACACTGTCATTGACCAACCCGCCCTGCAGCACCGTTACCGAAATAAACTGCAACCGACCAGAAGAAGGCCGCTATACTCCACCTCTCGTGAATAAATGTAGCTTTCCGAGTCCTCACCCATCTCGAGATGCATCCATGTGGAAGAGCTTAGCACTCCTTATCGATGTATAATAGTAACAGATTTCAAAGAGCCGTGATGTAATAGCGGACAGTTAAGAAGAACAAGAAAGGAATAATTTTTATAGGCGATGAAGCTCCAGGCGAATGGATTTCGACGCATTTTAACGTAAATCAACCAAGCTATCAACTATAAAGTACTGTTCTAGACTCTAGGATCGGTACCTGGAAGGTACTGGTAAGAGAGAACATAAACACACGCACTCCTAAGGCTACGACGTTCTGCGCTTAAAACGGGCCTATAATGTTAGATCACCTGCGTTTCCGACCTATCAGACGTATCAAATGTAGCTTTGTTAATATTCCTTTGTAAGAAATATATTCCAAGCGTATGACATACATCTTCCTTCCCGTTTTCTCTACGAAAAACTATTTTATCGAACGGTAGAACACTGGCTGTGCCTGATACGAACACAATGTAGCTTTCCGGAGACGTATAGTGTCCACTGTCCACATTCGAACACCGTTCAGAAATTATACAATGTCTGCATCAGACCTATATAAAATGATTGTTAGTAGTGGGGATACATCCTACAAGGAAACAAATAAACGCATAGCAGCAGCGTCCGACATGTGAAAATTACAAGTAATTCCATCACTAAATCTGTAAACAGCACCTCTGTCGGGCAAATGTGTACAAAGGGATTGCATCGACTCACAAGCTCCCGTCTCTAACTTGGTTATGACGCTGAAGTCTCGATTTTACACCCAAGGTGCGATAGCGGGGATGGAATACATCACATAAATCAAAGTTCGTTTAGAGGAATGTGTCAACTTTCATCACACATGAGATGGAAGTCCTCTGATGACCAACAGGTTTACCGTTAACGATCGCAAGTAGACAGTGCTTTAAACCGCATACAGACCACGTGGCTGTATACGAGCAGAGCGCATGATATGTCACGCACCTGATGCATCCGGACAGAACACTGGAAAAAAATTGATCTCCAGCAACTTCTCCTTCTCTAGAATGAATCAGTCAACCATTAAATCGTGACTCGTTACAGCTCTATCTCAATCCTTATCCTTTAACGCAAATACAATTAAGTTTAGAGGTGAATGGTTCTCCTTCCTCCTGAAAAGCATCAAATACAGTAGTCAACTCGCGTGTATCACTGATACCTCAACAGACATACAGTATAATACGGCCTCGAGGGAAAAAAAAAATTGTTACGACATCCCTGATTCCCTTCGTTTCGATGTCGACGTTTTCCCAGATTGCTCCTGTTGCCGCATAGTTGTCCCCATGTACAAATTGTTCTGAGCGATCCAAAAGATACGCAAGTACTTCCTCAATTTCACAGCATTTCGGCGTATATTCAGTCAATTTATACCTATTCCCTCGTCATTTTTCGCAATTCTGTCAATTTTAGGTCAGATCCATCCATGCTATCACGACAGAACATCTCATTCTGAGTTCTAAAATTGCCTGTAAATGTAGCCCAGCTGCCAACACCTAGCCCAAATGCACTGATCGGGAGGCATAATATAGAACTGTACTCGACTGTATCCAATCACCTCCACATTCGGAGATCGTTTGCCCTGTTTTCTGTATGTCTGTGTATATGCGCTCCTGTCGATGTATGCAACGATATGCAGCTTACATCTTCATTAGATGACAGTGCGGAACTCTATCGAACGCCTTCCGCAAACCAAGGATTACGGTATTTACCAAGGCTCCGGTATCTACTGACTTCTGCGTCTCGTGAACGAATGGAATGAGCTTGGTTTTGCGCCGTCGTTGTTTTTGAAATCCCTTTCTTTTCCTGCACAGGAGAGTTTCGAAGTCCAGAAAGATCATAATATGCGAACAAAAACGTGTTCTAACATAATGCAACAGACTGACGTCAGGTGTATAGGCTTATAGTTGTGCGCCTCTGTTCGTCGACCCTTCGTGTAAACTGGAATAAATTGTGAATTTTTCCAACCGCACGGAACACTTCGCTCCTCCCATGTCCTATGGTAAACTGTTGCTAGAGGAGGAGCAAGTTCTTTCAGATCGGTAGTAATTGTGTTTCCACGTTCTTTCGGTAATGTACCAAATATCCTGTGCCGAACGTATTGTTTTCCTTTTGTGTTCCTGGCGGGAAGTGCCACTTTGTTTAAGCAGGTCAAAACTCTCATTGGCTTAAATAAAAAAATATAAGATAAATTTTCTACATTAAATTTTGAAGTAACTATGGATTAAGGATATTTTAATGAATCTTCTTGACGAGACTTTTTGTCGGTAAAGTGAGAACTTCGAAGGTGGATTTTATAGTGACAGTAAAATGTGCTGGGACGTTAAAATGATGGTCTAGTCCTAGTTCTGTGTAACTTCCGCAACCGAATCCGATTGAACTAGCAGTCTACAGACCTGTGTTCAGAGACGTAATGCTAAGTGACACACTTATAATTATGAGCGCAACCTTCGATTTTATATTGTGTAAGTTATGACGTTGCCAAAGCTCTTAAAGCAGTTGCACGACACATGAATGTGTCAAATTTTCTGACAAACACTTTTCAAATTACGTATTTCTCTCCATTTCAATTTCCTTGAAGTTACGCTGTAGCGATGTACGAGGGGAGTTGAAAAAGTAAGTTCCACGTTATTATGGCAGGTCAACTAACTTTTATTGGATGCTGTACTACACTTCAAAGTGATTAAGGTATGTGACACTGGTTTTGAACATAGTCATCAAGTCTCTGTAAACGACTGTCGAAACTATTATGATGGAATCTGAATAAATGAATTAAAATTAGTGTCATGACCGGGACTTGAACCCCGGTCTCGTTGCACATCCTCAGCTTATTTTCGCCTTCTTAGATCGTGAGTATTGCCGAGGCTCTCCGTTATTGGAGCAGCACCTGAGCGTTGGACGTAATGGGGAAATCCTGTCTGTACCACAGGAGCAGGTGGCCTATAGATGTGATATAATCAAATCTTCCTCGGGACATTTGAGTGTCATCTTTATCTGCGATAGTGTTGGAAGCTGAAGAAACGAATTAAAATTTGTGCCATGGACGGCCATGGCACAAATTTTATTTCATTTCTTCAGCTTACATCATTATCATAGATAGAGATAAGACTCAAATGTCTCGAGAAAAATTTGATTATAACGATCGGAACGTTCTATCAGCCGTCAATTCTCCACGATAGAAATCAGTTCACTGGTTACGGACTCATTCGATTCGACAACAGCTGTGCTAACGTCTTCACCGTTGAAAAATCTCTTACCTCTAGAAGTTCTTCAACTTGCCGAAAAGATGAAAATCTTACGGCGCTAAATCTGAGCTTTATGGAGGATGCTTCCAACCCTCACATCGTAAACGGCAAAAGAAAGATTGTATTATACATGCCGTTTGGAGCGTTGCATTGTAGTTGCAGGAGAACAATGCCTTAGTTCACTTTTCCAGACTTCTTGTTCTATATGGAGTTGCGCAGCGATGTCAGTGTTGCAGAATACGATTTTTCATTAATGGTTGTATTTTTTGCCTTAAACTCTATGTACACAGTCGAAGAAAACGGTGGCCTTGACTTTTCCTGCTGATTATGTAACTTTGCATTTCTTCCAAGTAGCCGGGTAGGTGTGTCTTCGTTCCACAGAGGCTCTCTTTGTTGCAGGTGTAAATGATGAGCCTATGTCCCTCAGATAGCACCGATGCAGCTTGGGAAATCGTTGCCTTCCACGAAGTGGCATTCAAGGAAATCCAGAGTCGCTATTAACGTAGCGCCTTTGTGTGCAGGTGACAGTGATCGCGGAACCAAGCGAAATCACAGTTTCTGACTTTGGAGACAATCTCGGACGTCAGAATGAGCTCTGCCCATTGAGAGGGCGCATGTGTAGAGCAATGCGCGTGGTTGTCACTCCGCGACTGTCCGAAATCAGTTCCTCAATTTTCTTGACACTGTCGTCTGTGGTCGAGGTCGATGGGCTTTGTTCCTGATGAGCATCACCCACGTCTGTGCACCCCAGGTCAAATTGCTGGGCAACATTCCACTACGCTTGGACGCAACATTACATTTGGTCCAAATGTTCAAATGTGTGTGAATTCCTAAGGGACCAAACTGCTGAGGTCCTTGGTCCATAGACTTACACACTACTTAAACTAACTTATGCTAAGAACAACACACACACCCATTTCCGAGGGAGGACTCGAACCTCCGGCGGGAGGGACCGCGCAATCCGTGACATGGCGACATTTGTCCATATATCGCCAGCATTTCACGGTGTATCTTATGTGCCATTTAGATGTTTTGCCCGTAAGAATCGTAGTGTCCTGCGAGCTTCAACTTTGGAGTATGATTTCAGTTGTGTCTGTAGGAAAGTAAATTGTATAGGAAAGTAAATTACTCGTTTTACATCAAAACACTCTACATACTTTATTGTTATTACAATTAAAATCCTGTGTACCTATAACATGTTAGATTGGTTCAAAATGGTTCAAATGGCTCTGAGCACTATGGGACTTAACATTTGAGGTCAACAGTCCCCTACACTTGGAACTACACTACTGGCCATTAAAACTGCTACACCAAGAAGAAATGCAGATGATAAATGGGTATTCATTGGACAAATATATTATACTAGAACTGACATGTCATTACATTTTCACGCAATTTGGGTGCATAGATCCTGAGAAATCATTACCCAGAAAAAACTACTTCTGGCCGTAATAACGGCCTTGATACGCCTGGGCATTGAGTCAAACAGAGCTTGGATGGCGTGTACAGGTACCCATGCAGCTTCAACACGATACCACAGTTCATCAAGACTAGTGACTGACGTATTGTGACGAACCAGTTGCTCGGCCACCATTGACCAGACGTTTTCAATTGGTGAGAGATCTGGAGAATGTGCTGGCCAGGGCAGCAGCCGAACATTTTCTGTATCCAGAAAGGCCCGTACAGGACCTGCAACATCGGTCGTGCATTATCCTGCTGAAATGTAGGGTTTCGCAGGGATCGGATCGAGGGTAGAGCCACGGGTCGTAACACATCTGAAATGTAACGTCCAATGTTCAAAGTGCCGTCAATGCGAACAAGAGGTGACTGGGCCGTGTAACCAATGGCACCCCATACGATCACGCCGGGTGATACGCCAGTATGGCGATGACGCATACACGCTTCCAATGTGCGTTCACCGCGATGTTGCCAAACACGGGTGCGACCATCATGATGCTGTAAACAGAACCTGGATTCATCCGAAAAAATGACGTTTTGCCATTCGTGCACCCAGGTTCGTCGTTGAGTACACCCTCGCACTCGCTCCTGTCTGTGATGCAGCGTCTGTAGCACGTCATCTTCTTGGTGTAGCAATTTTAATGGGATATAGTGTACTTAAACCTAACTAACCTAAGGACATCACACACATGCATACCCGCGGCAGGATTCGAACCTGCGATCGTAGCAGCAGCGCGGTTCCGGGCTAAAGCTCCCAGAACCGCTCGACCTGATCGGCCAGCTATAGCATGTTAGGACTTGTAGTAATAGCAAGTTACATTTGTAGGGTGGTGGAGGGAAAGGAGGGGGGGGGGGGAGAGGAGAGATAAAAATTGTGAATATGCACATTGATGATCCAAAATACTGTGACCACTGCCCACCGCGAGGTTGTATGCTACCTGGTGGCGCCAAGGGCACGTGACGCGGAAGAGAAATACTGTATATGTGCGGAGCAGACACGAATGGGGAATCATGCTACAGACGATAAGTTGCGCAAATGTGGAAATCGACCGATTTAAGCGACTTTGACAAAAAACAGATTGTTGCGCCCCAGTAGTCTACCTGGGAGCGAGCATCTCGGAAACGTGCAAGTTGGTCAGCTGTTTGCGTGCTACTGTCAGGAGCATCTATGGAAAATGGTTGAAGAATGCTGAAACCACGAGTAAGCGACAAGAATATAGGGGTCGAAGGCCTGCCCGCTCTCGAAACCAGGATATGCGGCGATATGTGGCAGATCTGACGATAGAGTCCAGTGCTGGCACAGGCACAAGTGCTTTATAGCACACCGTTCAGCACACAATGATGAACATGATGTTCCGCAGCTGACAATCCCTATTTGTTCCCACGGTGACCCAACAACATTTTCATTTATAATTACAGCGGGCATGGGATCATTGAGATAGGACCGCGGATCAATGGAATCGTGTCGCCTGGTGGGATGAATCCTGTTTATTGTTAAACCAGATCGATGGTCGTGTATAGATATGCTGTCATCCAGGCGAACGGCTGCTCGAAACATGCAGCGCGCCGCGGACACAGGCTAGTGGGAGCAGTATTATGTTACGGGGACATTCACTGGGCCTCAATAGGACCTGCGGTGGCAATCCAAGGGGTAACAGCTGTGGACTACGTGAACATTATTATGGACCACCTGTGACTCCTTATGCTTGATGTCTTTCTCAACAGTGATGACATCTTCCAGCAGGATAACTGTCCCTGTAACAAGGCGAGAATCGTGCTGCAATGGTTTGAGGAGCATGATAGTGAACTTATGTCTGTGTCTTGGCCATCAAATTCGGCTTAACTGAATCCGGTGAAACTCAACTGGGACGCTATTGGCGCCAGCTCCACACCCACTAACCAACAGCTGGTAAAGTGTGTTACCTGTGGGTGGGCATCTGGTGCCACAAACAACTGGAAACCTATCAGGTACTTGTCGAATACGTGATACGCAGAATTACTGCTGAATTGCGTTCCAGAAGTGGACCTACACGCTTTTAAGTAGGTGACCATGATGTCTTGGCTCATCAGTGCATAATCTGTAGTGATAGTAGCCTACATATTGAACAGCAGCGAAACACTCGGGGTGTTTTTCAGTCGCCTTCTCAACAAATACGCCAAGTATCCAACATCTGGAAAATCACCTGACATCTCGATCAAACTGTTACACTCATCAGAACCGAGCCCTGATTCCGCGGCTGGATATGAAGTGGCAACGCTTCTTATGTCCAGTATCGAAAGATATTGGGTACATTGTACTGTGTGGAAGCAAATAAGGACCCGTAGTACACCTACTCTCGTGACCTCGCCGATCATTAAGAGTTCCACAATTAACGTAATATATTGCAATGACATTCCGTAGATTGTAAAAGACGTATCAGTGCTAAATCAGTTCAACACTGGCAGTGATCACCGTCTACTGAGAGCAAGGGTCGAACTCAATGTGAGAAATGAAAGGAATAAACTTATGAATGGGAAGAGAAGGGTAATCAACCTCAAAAACCTGGAAGAACATTCCTCGAAATTCCAAGAAGTCCTCCAAAGCAAGTTCCACGTAACTAAAGATGGTGATTTGGCGGAAATGATTGTTTCAAGTGCACAAGAAGTCGGTGGCCTATGACAAAAAAATAAACAAACAAAGAAATTCAGTGCCAAAACTGAAACCCTTTTACAACAGAGGAGAGAAATGAAAATCCAAACCGATCGTGACATGGTAGCGTATTCCGAAGTATGTAAGGCAGTGCGAAGAGAAATGAAAACTGGCATACAGAAATTCACTGAAGACACCTTACTAGAAAGCTTGGAGAACAAGACAAGTTTAAAGTCAGCCAAACGCAAACTCACAATCGTTAAAAAGCAGATTATCGCACTCTATGGAAATGACAGTCGAATCACTGAAAAGGAGGAGGTTTTGAAGTTCATCAGAGACTTTTATAGCAATTTGTATGGCAATCGAAGGGAAAATTTGAGTGTATCTAAAGTAAATGATGTACCTAGTGTTCCAGATATACTCCCATCGGAAGTCAAGTGTGCTCTAGATAGCATGAAGAAGGGAACAGTGCCGGGTGATGATGAACTCAGCGTTGACATCCTCAAACTGGCAGGAGAGGTAACAATAAATCACTTGGCAAAAGTATTTACTTCCTGCCTGCACTATGCTTCAATCCCACTATCGTGGAACAAGGCTAAGATTATTTTGATACACAAGTAAGGAAGTATTCACAATATTAAAAACTACCGTCCTATCAGCTTGCTCTCAATTCTGTACAAACTTTTCACAAACATCTTGTTAAACCGAATTAGTTCCACCCCAGACTCAGCCCAACCTATAGAACAAGCAGGATTCCGAAGCAATTGTAGCACTATTGACCACATTCTGACCGTCAGTGAAGTGATAAGCAGAGCAAGTGAATACCAACTGCCTCTCTGCATTGCCTTTGTTGACTTTGAAAAGGCATTTGACTCAGTTAGCCATGTAGCTGTTCTCCAAGCTTTGAGTGAGCAAGGAGTGGGAGCAGGATACATTGAAGTGCTCAGGAAAATCTACGAGAATTATGTTAACATCGGCGAATCAACTCAAGAATTCCGCATCATGAGGGGTGTCAAGCAAGGCGATCCCATCTCCCCAAAACTGTTCTCTGCTGTATTGGAAATGGCTATGTCAAAGCTGAGCTGGGAAGGTAAAGGAATTAGAATTAATGGAAGAAGGCTTACCAACTTGAGATTTGCTGATGATACTGCCTTACTGGCCAAAGACTTCGCAGAGCTCCAAAACTTAGTTACAGATCTTGCATCGGAATGTCATGTGGTTGGCTTGAACATGAACCTTTCCAAAATAAAAGTAATGTCCAACAAATGGGTCCCAGCTGGAGATGTGAAAGCCAAGGACAGTCTATTAGAAGAGGTCAGTGAACATTTCTACCTTGACCAGATTATAAATATGAAGGGAGACATAAGGCCAGAAATCTATCGACGCATCAAGCTTGGCTGGCAAGCATTTGGGAAGAATTCAACAGTATTCAGACAAAAAATGCCAGTAAATCTGAAGAAAGCAGTATTTGATCAATGCATTCTTCCTGTGATGACGTATGGCTGCGAGACATGGACACTGAACTCATTTACAAAACGGAAACTTAGGACAGCACAGAGATCCATGGAGAGATCAATGCTGGGCTATACAAGAAAGGATAGGAAAATGGCAGATGACATCTGGTCTGTGACGAAGGTTAACGACATTTTAGAGACGTTAGGTTCCTTGCAATGGCAATGGGCTGGCCACGTCGCAAGAAGAAAAGACAACAGATGGACGAAGCTAGTACTGGAGTGGAGTCCGAGAGAGCACCGGAGGCATAGAGGAAGACCACCAGACAGATGGGACAACACCTGACAGAGAACTGCCCAAGATCGACCCACTTGGAGAAGACTGCTGAAAGCCTACCTGAATCCACGACTCGAAGAGACCACATCATTTAATGATTGAATTGGCTGATGATGATGATGATTGCAATGACAAGGTACGCGATCACCACCAAGTGGACCGGTCTGCGTTTCAAGGACAGCAAGTGGACTTAATAAATTACTTTTATTTTCCTTTAAGACGGGGAAACACCTTCGCGTTGCTCGACTGGGGAAAGACTGCAAAATCTGACGGGTGATAGATTCGATAGCGAATTTGTAGAAGAGCTGGTCTGACTTCTGCCAAGGCCTCTGCAGCTACGTAAGACGCAAGTCGTTTCAATTTACAGACAGAGTCACAAGGCATAGGGACCAGTCTCAGTAGCGTCAATACGCGTAGAATTTAGACAATGTTTTGTGCTCGCGTGTGATATACTGTATTAGGACACCGAATGAGTACTCTGGAGGAATTAACTTTGTTTCCGCAAGCATTGAACGTGATAGTCAATGTTTTCTGTTTGTTAACAAGATTAAGAAGGTAGTAAGTAGATGAGCGCAGGTCGATGCTGTGATAGTCACCTTCCTGAACTCAGGAGAATAGAAATTGTTACCATTAAAAGATAAAGAGAAGACCCCATGAACACAAATAAAACGGGACACTAGCTAAAATTAATAGCCTTTCCAAGTTGTGACTCCTGCCTTGTTGAAGAGAACAGTATACATACACTAAAAAAAGGGATAAGCACAGTCATCCAAGAACAATTACACTCCACAGTATTTTAAAAATTGATGATTATTGTTCTCTTAGAGTTGCTCTTAATTCCATGAAAAGGTGCGGTGAAAAGTGAATTATCGATTTCATCAGACTTTGTAAAAGGGAGGAGTTTTTCCTATGTTTCATTGTACACTGCCAAACAATAAGAGTGAAGCACTCAGAAAGGGAGGATATTACTTCAGTGACAATAAAACCGAGTAAAATTTACAATGAACTTGGCACTACGGGTCACTTATCGTTATGACTTTGCACCACCTCTGGCCTAGATGCATGAACTGATTCGGTTGTGAAGGGTGTCATTAGGCCGTTGTATCCTCTCCCGAGGCAAGGTGGCTCATATCTATTGTATTTGGTTATCGATATCCTTGATACTGAGTCAGAGTTGATGTCTGATCTGATGCCACACATGTTCTTCCGGAGACAGACGTGGGGATCTTGCTGGCCACGGAAGTATCTCAACATCACGCAGACAGGTCATAGAGACGCTTGACATGTTTTGACGAGCATTGTCCTATTGAAATATGGCACCACGATACTCTCGCATGAAATATAAGACATGAGGATAGCTTTGACGTACCGTTGTACCGTCAGAGTGTCTTCAATAATTTCCAACAGTGACCTGAAGTCATACCTAACGGCTTTCCACACCATAACACCAGGACTAAGATGACTGTGCCTCTCCATTCGATTGGAAGAGTGTGACCTCACCCAAGGTCGCCGTCATCTTCGCCGACTATGGTCATCAGGGGCAGCGTAGAACCGCGTTTCACTGATGAACACAATGCAACGCCATTCATGAACAGTACATGCTTTCCGGTCACGACACCACTCCAATCTCGACTATTTGTGTTTTGGTGTTAATGGTAGGCTAAGGATGTGACGATCACTGCCTAGTTCATCTGCTGCTAGCCTTCGACCAATGGTGCGGCATGACACAGAATGTTACTTGTTCTAGGATGACAACTACAGATGTGAAGGGGTCACGATGTGCTTGGTGCGAGATAGGGCGGTCTTCCCTTGTGATGATCAGACGTGACCGACCGGAGTTTTGACGACATGTAAGCCTGCACTGACGTTCTCATGCAATCCAATAGAGGCTCACTGTCACATCTGAATGTCAGACAAATCTGGATACTGCGCGATGCGACCAGTCGGCCAAATGGAGACCCACAGTGAGGCCCTTCTCAGATTCTGTTAGCTGCTGACAGTAATGCCTCATACGAGTATGCGGGATCTTCTTGTCCTTCGCAGAAATCACTCAATATCTGACGCTTTTTACGCACCTTATGTACCCCATCAGACGTGGTAACAAAGCTAAACACTAATGCACTCTGGCAGCTGTCACAGATTGCAACTCTAACCATTTACGTACCCACCGATGGTGTGTACACGTACGAAGTTAGTTTACATTTCTTCAAATAGAACAGGAGTTCGTACGGTGATGCTATCTAATACTATTTCTTCCTGAGCGTCAAGAATGTGTCACATTTCACGCAGAGCGATGGTTTGTTTCTGGGACCAGTTCGTAGTTTCTTGTGTATAGTCTGCGCTCGTACCGCACGAGACACATGTCACGGAATTGTTCAAGTTGCGCTCGATAACGTTTCGAGCGTATCGGGAAATCCCGGGCCCGTTCGACTGCAAGCGTCGTTTGCCAGTAGTGTGCAATGCTCGCCGTGATCCTGTAAGGCAGCTTTCCATACAAGCGGAAAACGGGTAGGAAACCGGTGAGTGGAATATCACTGAACTCGAAGCTTTCTCAAGAACGAGAAACGCGACCTTCAGAAATGACGGAACAGCGTGGTTTCGTTCGTGTTTTGCTCCACACCGGCAATTTTCTCGCTCGCGCGTTTTGACGCAGCACATCTGGCGTCGGCAGTGGCTGGTACTTACATTGCTTAGGAACAATAAGAGCTGTTATTCGGGGAGCACATCGAAAATGTACATTGTTTCTCTGATCTACTCACTTACTTCTGAAAAGTCTTCGGAGTTGTTATTTCTCTATATATTTTGACGTAAAGACATTTTTATAGATGTTACTCTGCAACACCAAACGCGGTCGCTTTGAAAGTGGTAGCAACGCCGTGTTTCTGTCTGATGAGCTGGGAGACGGGGATAAACCGAACCGCGTTCATACATTGACAGATGAATTCATTTAGACGATTTTTTTTCACATCGTCTACTGTACCTCAGTGAATTATTCTAGAGTTCACTCGATAAACTTACGAAGGAACAGCAAAGACCTGTGTAATCGATTAAGTTTGCTGACGACATTGTGTTGCTGATAGAGACGGCAAAGGAGTTACAAGGTCGGTGCAACCGGATGGATAGTATTTTGAGAAGAAGTTGTGCGTGAATATCAACGAAAGGAAAACGAGATAAGTAGAGTGCTGTCGGATTAAATCACACGATGATGCTTAAAGAGTCACATAAGGAAATGAAACGCTGAAAGCAGCTGAAGAGTTTTTCTATGGGCTGCAAAATAACTGATGACAGTGGATGTAAAGAGGATAAAAGTGCAGACTGGTAACAGCAAGAAAAGCTTCCTTGCGAGAAAGAAATATGTTGACATCTTCCGCTACGCTTTTCTGTCTGTTTATGAAGACTAATCTCAGACACTACTGTAGGGATATTAATACGATTGCCACCAACTGTGTGTATAATTTATTATCGCTACGCCAGACAAATCGTCCGGTTGTATATACAGGGTGACACTTATTGAACTACATGAAAAAAACGTAAATTAGTTACAAACTGCGGCGTGCACACACTTTATTCAATAAGTAGACGTCACTACAGATATTCGGATTTAGGTTATGACATGTTCGATATGCCTGCCATCATGTGGCGCAGATGAATAGCGAAATTCTGCAAGATCCGCTGAAGTGTCGGAACTTCGATGCAGTCAGTGACCTCCTAAATGACTGTTTTGAGCGCAGCTGTGATTTTTAGGTTATTGCTGAACAAAAATGGTTCAAATGGCTCTGAGCACTATGGGACTTAACTTCTGCGGTCATCAGTCCCCTAGAACTTAGAACTACTTAAACCTAACTAACCTAAGGACATCACACACATCTATGCCCGAGGCAGGATTCGAAGCCGCGACCGTAGCGGTCGCGCGGTTGCAGACTGAAGCGCCTAGAACAGCTTGGCCACACCGGGCGGCTATTGCTGTACACCTTGTGTTTGATACAGCCCCACAAAAAGGAGTCGCATATGTTCAGATCTGGAGAACATGGCGGCCAATCGAGGGCCATGCCGGTGGCCTTTGGATACCACAGAGTCAGAATGCGGTCCCCAAAGAGCTCCTCCAGGACATCAGACACTCTCCTGCTTCAATAGGGTAGAGCTCCGTCTTGCAGGAACCACATCTTGTCGAAATCAGGGTCACTTTGGATAATGGGGATGAAATCATCTTCCAAAACCTTCACGTACTGTTCGGTAGTCACCGTTCCATCAAGGAATATCGCACCAATTATTCGTGACTGGACACTGCACACCACACAGTCACCCGTTGAGGGTGAAGAGACTTCTAGATCGAGAAATGCGGATTCTCAGTCCCCCAAAGGCGCCAATTTTGTTTATTGACGAACCCATCAAAATGAAAGTGGGTTTCGTCGCTAAATCAAACCATACATGCGCATGCTAATTCCAATCATGCCCCGCGGCCAATTGTGAAGTTTCAGCGTCCTAACGCAAACCGTTCAGAAGTTACGACGGTTTCATTTCATAAAGTTCAATTATTGTCACCCTGTGCTTGGTGCTACCCGTGCGAAGTGCGGCAGATCTCTAGTGTAATATAAATGTAATTATTAGGAAGACTTTTCTATGATTATTTGCCAGGGATGTTGCCTTATGTGAAAGTGAGCCACGGACGATAAAGAGTACGGGCAAGAATAGAATACAAGATTTTGAAATGTAGTATTACGGAAGAATGCTAAAGGTTAGGTGGGTAGATCGAGTAAGTAATGAAGTGGTACGAGTCTAATTTGAGAAGAAAAGTGTTTTATTACATTAACTGTCTAAAACAATTGTAAGTTGGCAGGACAAATCCTAAGGATTGAAGCATTGCTAATTTGATAGTTCAGGAAATTTCGAGGGCAACAGTTGACTGCCGTAAGCAGCTTCAAGCTGACTTAGGGTGAAGCAGCTGTGTAGCCTTGCACAGGGTAGACTAGAGTGGTGGGTTGCATCAAGTCAGTCTGTAGGCTGAAGACCACAACAATAGCAATTGATAAAGTCAGTTAATAATTCATGATGAAAGACAATAAATGCCAGAAGCTCACAGGTCTTTTTGTTCTTACGTCATCGATCTTAGAAAACCGAAGCCTTAAACACAACGTGAACAAGGAAAACATCATTGAATGAGGAAACCTAGCGATTATTTTATTTGTTCTGCCTCCTTCAAATAGCAGTCATTTAGCCGGCTAAGAGGTACATGCACTGACGTACACACATCAACGAAGTTTTCTATCATAGCTTTTTTTTCGAAATTCATGGCACAGAAAAAATTCGCTTTGAGGCAAGCGTATATATTCATATGCAATGCTCCCAGATCACCAGATCAAAAAAATACACCTTCATGAAACGATAAAATCGTCTGTTTCTCATGGGGAGTTTTTCACAGTACTCCTGAGCAGCATCAATACGTGGTGGAACGTTTCCTTCCTCGAATGCAGGTTTTACCACCGGTGAGATCATCAAGCCAGCCCTAGTCTGAATTGTCCAACTCTTCAATGGCAATTCGGCGTAAGACGCGCAAAATATGTAGTTGTTCCCAACGTCCAATCGATCTCTCTCTCGTTCGATTGGATTAACGTCTGGGCAACGCCACTCCATTCTGGTTGCAGAATCTCTTCCGCGTACCGTACAGCAGTGAGAGCGTCCACAACAAAGCAGTGAGAGCGTCCACAACAACAGCGAGGGGTGTACGAAAAAAATGGCTCTGAGCACTATGGGACTTAACTGCAGTGGTCATCAGTCCCCTAGAACTTAGAACTACTTAAACCTAACTAACCTAAGGACATCACACACATCCATGCCCGAGGCAGGATTCGAACCTGCGACCGTAGCGGTGGCGCGGTTCCGGACTGTAGCGCCTAGAACCGCTCGGCCACTCCGGCAGGCGAGGGGTGTACGGAGGCCCCATGTAATGCAACCTCAGAACACCACTCCGTCACCACCTTGTTGTGCATGTGAGACACAGTGTTGGAGGCATGCGATGTTAACGAGTTGTTTCCAAAGACGTCTGTGATTCTCAGGATACGGTCAGATGCGAATATTGTCCGTAAACAACACCCGAAGCCAATCCTGGAAAGTCCATCCTGCATGATTTATTGCCAATTCGTAAGGGAGTCGGTGGTGTTGTGGTGTACAACGTGGAGCTCGCCATGGTTGTCGGGAGTGGAGCTTCGCATCATACAACCATCTCCCAACAGTTTTATGCGATACATGGGTCCTGTAGCCTATAGCGTCTTCGAACGCCGTATTCAGTTCTGGAGTACTTAGCCCACCATTCCTTTAACTCAAAAGCCGCAGATATCGATTTTGGACAGCCTGTGGGGTGTAAGACCTCAACACCACCTTCCAGTCAGAACTGATTCCATATCTGCACCACATCACTTTGACTCCTGTGCACACGTCGAGCAACTTCCATGGCTGACAAGCCATTTTGCGTAACGTGGTAATGCGATCATGGTTGCGATTGTCCTTCGCAGCGTGGTGGACGTTCACTCTACCGTTCCACAGACATCTTTAATGCGACGTTTCTGTGCTTTTCTTTGAACTGAAATGCTGCATTCATTTCGAGTACGGCGTTCTATCTTTAGTTAGCGCTCATGGTAACTGTGTGTGTATTTACAAACAGCGTCGAAGGTGACCTTCCGATCCGCACCGGAAGTGTATATGAAACACATTAATTGGCTGACACAGCCTGAATTCACTGTGGTAACAGAGGGCTTACTGGCAAGCAACAAGTGCATACTTTGATAGAAATATTATGAAAACAGGAGTTCAGTCTTAAGTACAGTACGGAATTTTAGATTTAACAAAACGCAATAATTTGAAACAATAACACTATGTACTAATGGTGTTCTACCACATTCTACACTGAGCCTACTATCAGTAAATACCAAGAACGAAGCAGGAACAAGCAAGGTCGTACTGTCTCACTGTTATCTTAGAAAACAGGCTAAGTTAAGGCAAACCTACATTTATAGTATTTGTGGATCTAGAGAAAGATTTTGATAATGTTGAGAGGAATACACTTTTCGAAATTCTGAAGGTATCAGGGATAAAATATAGGAAGTGAAAAGTTATCTACGACTTATGCAGAAACCAGACTGCAACATTATATGAGTTTAAGGTCAAGAATGGAAAGAAGTGGCTGAGAAGGGAATGAGACAGGGGCGTAGCCTACCACCGATGCTATTCGATCTGTACATTTAACAAGCTGTGAAGGAAACAGAGGAGCAATTTGGAAAGGGAATTAAAGTTCAGGGAATAGAAATAGAAACTTTAAGATTTTCTGCTTTCATTGTAATTCTATGAGAAACGGTAAATAACTTGGAAGAGCAGTTGAACGAAATGGATGGTGTCTGGAAAAGAAGTCAAAAGATGAACATCAACAGAAGTAAAACCAGGATAACTGAATGTAGTCGAATTAAACCAGGCGACGGTGAGGCAATTAGTTTAATATATGAGGCCCTATAGTAGTAAACGAGTTGTTCTATTTGGGCAGCAAAATATCTGATGATGGCAGAAGAAGAAAGGAAATAAAATTCAGACCTGTAATAGCAAAAAAAGCATTTCTGAAATAGTGAAATTTGTAACATCTAACGTAAGTTTGAATGTTAGGAAGTCTTTTCTGAAGGAATTTGTCAGGACTGCAGTTTTGTACGGAAGAGAAATGTGTAAGATAAACAGTTCATACAAGAAGAGAAGAGAAGATTTTTAAATCTGGTGCTACAGCGCCTGTATGTATCAAAGAACTCATGACGAGCTACTGAATAGGCTTGGGGGGGGGGGGGAGGGGATTTATGGCACAAACACACTAACAGAAGGGATCGGTTGGTAGGAAATATTCGGAGGATCAAGAAAACATTAGTTTGTTAATGGAAAGAAGGGCGGAGGGTAAAAATTGTAGAGGATGATCAAATCTTGAGTGAAGTAAGCTGGTGCAAGTAGATATAGGTTGCTATAGTTATTAAAAGAAGAGGAGGCTTGCATAGAA
Organism: Schistocerca cancellata; assembly: GCF_023864275.1. Lineage (NCBI taxonomy): Eukaryota > Metazoa > Arthropoda > Insecta > Orthoptera > Acrididae > Schistocerca > Schistocerca cancellata. The sequence continues at coordinate 543,561,033 of NC_064629.1, read as the reverse complement.
GCGACTATCGTGGACATCTGGATCAAAGTAGTCTTTAAACTGAAAAAAATGGCAACAACAAAACACTCGGACAATAATTTGCTTTACACTTGTTAACTACAACTAATGCAGTTTTTATCATTCTCAAAGCTTTCCAGGTCCATATAATCACATGTTTCAACGCATTGATCACCAGTCGAATGTAAATCTATCTGCTGAAGCGATGAAGTTGAGCTGACGCTCCAATGGCAGGAATCGTCACTTTGGAGAAATTAATTAGGTGACATAATTTTTTCCAAATGTTTCCCCCCACGAACCATGGACCTTGTTGTAAGTGGGGAGGCTTGCGTGCCTCAGCGATGCAGATAGCCGCACCGTAGGTGCAACCACAACGGAGGGGTATCTGCTGAGAAGCCAGAAACACGCGTGGTTCCTGAAGACGGGCAGCAGCTTTTTCATTAGCTGCAGGGGCAACAGTCTGGATGATTGACTGATCTGGCCTTGTAACATCAACCAAAACGGCCTTGCTCTGCTGGTACTGCGAACGGATGAAAGCAAGGGGAAACTACAGCCGTAATTTTTCTCGAGGACAGGCAGCTTTACTGTATGGTTAAATATTGATGGCGTCATCTTGGGTAAAATTTGGAATGTCAGATCCCTTTATAGTGCAGGTAGGTTAGAAAATTTAAAAATGGTAATGGATAGATTAAAGTTAGACATAGTGGTAATTAGTGAAGATCGGTGGCAGGAGGAGTAAAACTTCTGGTCAGGTGAATACAGGGTTATAAATACAAAATCAAATAACGGTAATGCTGGAGTGAGTTGAATGATGAATGAAAAAAAAAAAACAGGAACACGGAGAAGCTACTACGGACAACACCGTCAACGCATTATTGTAGCCAAGATAGACACGAAGCCCACGCCTACCACAGTAGAAGAAGTTTATATGCCAACTAGCTCCGCAGATGATGAAGAGATTGAAGAAATATACGATGCAGTGAAAGAAATTATTCAGATAGTTAAGGGAAACGTAAATTTAATAGTCATGGGGGACTGGAATTCGGTTGTAAGAAAAGGAAGAGAAGGGAAAGTAGTAGGTGAATATGGACTGCGGTAAGGAATGAAAGAGGAGGCCGCCTGGTAGAATTTTGCATGGAGCATAACTTAATCATAGCTAACACTTGGTTTCAGAATCATGAAAGAAGGTTGTATACCTGGAAGAGGCCTAAAGACACTGGAAGGTTTCAGATAGATTATATAATGGCAAGACAGAGATTTAGGAACCAGATTTTAAATTGTAAGACATTTCCAGGGGCAGATGTGAACTCTGATCACAATCTATTGGTTATGAACCGTAGATTAAAACTGAAGAAACTGCGAAAAGGTTGGAATTTAAGGAGATGGGACATCCATAAACTGAAAGGACCAGAGGTTGTAGAGAGTTTCAGAGAGAGCATTACGGAACGATTAACAAGAACAGGGGGAAGAAATACAGAAGAAGAAGAATGGGTAGCTTTGAGGGATGAAGTAGTGAAGGCAGCAGAGGAACAAGTAGGTAAAAAGATGACGGCTAGCAGAACTCCTTGTCAACAGAAGAGATATTGAATTTAATTGATGAAAGGAAAAATATAAAAATGCAGTAAATGAAGCAGGCGAAAAGGAATACAAACGTTTCAAAAATGAGATCGACAGGAAGTGCAAAATGGCTAAGCAGGGGTGGCTAGAGGACAAATGTAAAGATGTAGAAGCATATATCACTAGGAGTAAGGTAGATACTGCCTACAGGAAAATTAAAAAAAACCTTTGGAGATAATAGAACCACCTGTACGAATATCAAGAGCTCAGATGGAAAGCTAAGCAAAGAAGGGAAATCAGAAAGGTGGAAGGAATACATAGAGGGTCTATACAAGGGCGATGTACTTGAGGATGATATTATGGAAATGAAAGAGGACGTAGATGAAGATGAACTAGGAGATACGATAAGGCGTGAAGAATTTGACAGAGCATTGAAAGACCTAAGTCGACACAAGGCCTCGGGAGTAGACAACGTTCCATTAGAACTACTGATAGCCTTGGGAGAGCCAGTCCTGAGAAAACTCTTCCATCTCGTGAGCAAGATGTACGAGACAGGCGAAATACTCTCAGACTTCAAGAAGAATATAATAATTCCAATCCAAAAGAAAGCAGGTGTTGACAGGTGTGAAATTGCCGAACTATCAGTTAAATAAGTCACGGTTGCAAAATACTAACTTAGAACGCTGACCCTACTGACCCTACGACTTACTTTAGAAGATGGGTTAAGGAGAGGCATACCTACGTTTTTAACATTTGTAGACTTAGAGAAAGCTTCTGACAATGATGACTGGAATACTCTCTTTCAAATTCTGAAGGTGTCAGGTGTAAAATGTAGGGAGCGAAAGGCTATTTACAATTTGTACAGAAACCCGATCACAGTTATAAGAGTCGAGAGTCATGAAAGGGAAGCAGTGGTTGAGAGGGGGGTGAGACAGGGTTATAGCCTATCCCCGATGTTATTCAATCTGCACACTGTACAAGCAGTGAAGAAAACCAGACAAAAATTTGGAGTAGGAATAAAAATCCAGGGAGGAGAAATAAAATCCTGGAGGTTTGCCGACGACATTGTAATTCTGTCAGAGACAGCAGAGGACTCGGAAGAACAGTTGAACGTAATGGACAGTGTCTTGAAAGAACGATATAAGATGAACACCAACAAAAGCAAAACGAAAATAATGGAATGTAGTTGAATTAAATCAGGTGATGCTGAGGGAATTAGATTAGGAAATGAGACACTTCAAGTAGTAGATGAGTTTTACTATTTGGGGAGCAAAATAACTGATGATGGTCAAAGTAGGGAGGATATGAAATGTAGCCTGGCAATGGCAAGAAAAGCATTTCTGCAGAAGAGAAATTTGTTAATATCGAGTATAGATTTAAGTGGCAGGAAGTCTTTTCGTAAAGTATTTGTATGGAGTGTAGTCATATATAGAAGTGAAACATGGACTGTAACGCCGGAAATGCATATCCTCCTATTTCCATCTATTGTACTATATATTTGTTTTCCTTATTTTTGTTACCTGAATATATAACATTTCTGTGTCTTCGTATATTGTAAATGTTTTACTATTTGTATATATATATTTATGCATTTATATCGAAGTATAATTGGTTTGTTTCGTAAATATTATTTGTATTTTTACGCTGGGTCTTGCCTAGGGAAAACTGCTATCGAACGATTACATCGATAGGTCGTGTGAAGAATCAAAGTGTGTAGGATCTTTGGTAGAGTGAACTCTGTCGCGTGGAGCGCGGGCAGAGAGAGAGTCTGGCTGGAGTAGCGAGTGGAGCAGGTGTGTTGTGAGAAGCTCCCGCGAGTTGCCGCGCTTTCGGGGTTTGGCAGCATGTAATTGCGCTCGACTTGCGATGATACACTCCTGGAAATTGAAATAAGAACACCGTGAATTCATTGTCCCAGGAAGGGGAAACTTTATTGACACATTCCTGGGTTCAGATACATCACATGATCACACTGACAGAACCACAGGCACATAGACACAGGCAGCAGAGCATGCACAATGTCGGCACTAGTACAGTGTATATCCACCTTTCCCAGCAATGCAGGCTGCTATTCTCCCATGGAGACGATCGTAGAGATGCTGGATGTAGTCCTGTGGAGCGGCTTGCCATGCCATTTCCACCTGGCGCCTCAGTTGGACCAGCGTTCGTGCTGGACGTGCAGACCGCGTGAGACGACGCTTCATCCAGTCCCAAACATGCTCAATGGGGGACAGATCCGGAGATCTTGCTGGCCAGGGTAGTTGACTTACACCTTCTAGAGCACGTTGGGTGGCACGGGATACATGCGGACGTGCATTGTCCTGTTGGAACAGCAAGTTCCCTTGCCGGTCTAGGAATGGTAGAACGATGGGTTCGATGACGGTTTGGATGTACCGTGCACTATTCAGTGTCCCCTCGACGATCACCAGTGGTGTACGGCCAGTGTAGGAGATCGCTCCCCACACCATGATGCCGGGTGTTGGCCCTGTGTGCCTCGGTCGTATGCAGTCCTGATTGTGGCGCTCACCTGCACGGCGCCAAACACGCATACGACCATCATTGGCACCAAGGCAGAAGCGACTCTCATCGCTGAAGACGACACGTCTCCATTCGTCCCTCCATTCACGCCTGTCGCGACACCACTGGAGGCGGGCTGCACGATGTTGGGGCGTGAGCGGAAGACGGCCTAACGGTGTGCGGGACCGTAGCCCAGCTTCATGGAGACGGTTGCGAATGGTCCTCGCCGATACCCCAGGAGCAACAGTGTCCCTAATTTGCTGGGAAGTGGCGGTGCGGTCCCCTACGGCACTGCGTAGGATCCTACGGTCTTGGCGTGCATCCGTGCGTCGCTGCGGTCCGGTCCCAGGTCGACGGGCACGTGCACCTTTGCCGACCACTGGCGACAACATCGATGTACTGTGGAGACCTCACGCCCCACGTGTTGAGCAATTCGGCGGTACGTCCACCCGGCCTCCCGCATGCCCACTATACGCCCTCGCTCAAAGTCCGTCAACTGCACATACGGTTCACGTCCACGCTGTCGCGGCATGCTACCAGTGTTAAAGACTGCGATGGAGCTCCGTATGCCACGGCAAACTGGCTGACACTGACGGCGGCGGTGCACAAATGCTGCGCAGCTAGCGCCATTCGACGGCCAACACCGCGGTTCCTGGTGTGTCCGCTGTGCCGTGCGTGTGATCATTGCTTGTACAGCCCTCTCGCAGTGTCCGGAGCAAGTATGGTGGGTCTGACACACCGGTGTCAATGTGTTCTTTTTTCCATTTCCAGGAGTGTAGTTTCTGACATGGTGTCGCGGACGGGAAGCATTAGCTGGCGCACATCAAGAGCCCGTTTCGCCTGGTGACCGGGTCGAGAAGGAGACGCGCCAACATTCAGCTTCTGCAACAGCGACGGCCGACAATGAGTGACTGTCGCCACCTCCTCGATCGACGGCTTCAAACCTTCAATCAACCAACAAGGAAGACTGGAAGCACGTAAAGTTTTAGAACTGTATGGCAGACCTCAGCTTTTAAAATTGTTCCATTTGCGTCGCAAAATTACATGAACCTTTGTTGCTCATTGTCCCAGTTGCTTTACCAAGCAGGGTCCCTTCCTTTTCGGGAATGAACCCGAGTGTCGTTGAAATTCAAACGCCAACATCATTTTATTTCACTGCTTTAATTTCAAAGTTCAGTTAAGGTATTCATAGCTGGCTACAGTATTTAGATTGCACAAGCACAAATTAAGAGTGCAAGTTTTGTTACCGTATTTTAGCTTACCTGTGACTGCAGCTCAGCTTGGTACGTACTAAATTTTACTATTGTTAATTGTTCAGAATCATTTAAATCAAGTTCAAAGTTAAATCTCTTATTTCTAAATTGCGTAGATTCAAGTAGCTTTTGAAATGATTGTTGAGGTAGTCCAAGACTAACCGTATTTTACTGAATTTCGATGTGCTTCAGAAAGAAAGCTCACTATTAACTTCAGTCACTAAATTAATTTTCGATTTTCCGGTTTTATTAATTCTTTTGCTAATTTAAGTCAGAGTGTAGCGAAATTTATTACTTCTGACAAACTTTCAGTTTTCACACTACACGTGTCAACCTTCAGTTGCCACGCTTCTAGTGCTAATTATGTGTGTAATAACCCTTCTTTTTCAGTTACTATAGTAATTGTCCTTAGGACTGGCGACCGTAATTTCCCCCAAATCTTAAATATCTAATTACCGCTAGTTGATTGTTAACGTAACGGCCGCACATTTACTTTCTTTATTATCTTTATCCCTATTTCAAAATTAATTTCCACCAGTTTCATTAGCATTTTTCCTTTCATTTAGATGTAACCCTTTCCTCCCTCTTTACCGACAAATTAACCTCGGTGACGATTGCTTTTCCCAAATTTCCATTAGGTACACGCGGTTTAATTTTTCACTGTCATTAAGGTCGATAAGTGAGGGGGAGGTTACAGGACGATAAATAGTTTAGATAAGAAGAGAATAGTAGCTTTCGAAATGTGGTGCTACAGAAGAATCCTGATTATTGGATGGGTAGATCTCACAACTAATGAGGAGGTACTGAACAGAATCGGGGAGAAGATAAATTTGTGATACAACCTGACTAGAAGAAGAGATCGGTTGGTGGGACACATTCTGAGGCGTCAAGGAATCACCAGTACAGTGTTGGAGGGAAGCATGGAGGGTAAAAATCGTAGAGGGAGACCAGGAGATGAATGCACTAAGCAGATTCATAAGGATGGAGGTTGTAGTAGTTATTCGGAGATGAAAAGGCTTGCTCAGGATAGAGTAGCATGGAGAGCGACATCAAACCAGTCTCTGGACTGAAGGCCACAACAACCACAACACAAATAATTTCTTTCACTAGAGTGCTGGTTAGATTACATAACGGATAATGTGTGTTAGGTCTCCTAGATTTTTCCCCTTTGCACAGTCTCTATTTATGGAATACTAGACGCTACGCTCGATTCAGGTGGAGGAATGAGCATTGATTGTCAAGTTCCATTACGTAGAAGTGGATCAAAATGTAGCTTGATTGAATCTGAGCCATTAGATTACTGATGTACGTTGAGTTGTTCAGCTCCTTTAAATTGTAATTATAATGCAAAAGAAACGACAATAAATTAATGTTAAAAATCTGAGGGGATTGATAAATTATCAGATGAGATTACGAACCCTTGACGAAAGTTGAGAGGCATGTAAGTTGACGATCGCCATGTTACCCTGCGTCCAATATGTCGTCTTGTTAGTCATCACCATTTTTAATCAAATAACGTTCCAGGAAGTGAACGTACCTGAAAAAGAAAATTATGCGGTAGTTGGTGAGTTTTAAATATAAGTCCGCGAATATCACATAAAGAAATTAAAGATATTTTTCATATAAACGCTACCGCTTATCAACTGGCGTCTAAAATGTATGTGCAGTTGGTTTCAAAACACACTTCTGCTTGCTCCAAACTACAAGTATACAGATGACAGAATGACATATTTGTGCTTAACGCGTGTGGATTGTCGCTAGACTATAAGCACAAGACCTTCTTCACCTATCGCCATATTCATAAATTATCAAATTCGTCGTCTTACCTGACGTTTTATCATATTACCTCTGAATTCATCCAGTGTATCTCAGTCCGGCATCTTCTTTCCTGGCAACTAATTGCAAATAGGTGTTCTACTTTACGAGAACCTAGATGTTTATTTGTAGATGTTTGTAGATATTATGTTACATTTATTTACGCTGAGTGTCTACTGCCTGTCTCTCCGACAATTGATGATTCTCTGCAGTCCTTCCTGCTTTTCCCTGTAGTTATCTAGCTTACAACTTTTATTTTCATCTGAGGCAGCCGTTATCATAGTTGTTAGGTTTGATACGTTGGAGAGTAACGGACATATAGCATTTAATACATTGTATATCTGCATCTACATCTACAAGATTACTCTGTATTACATCTACAAGATTACTCTGTATTTCATAATTAACTGCGTGCAGAGGGTTCATCGAACCACCTTCTAGCTATTTGTCTATCGCCCCACTCTCGAACAGCGTGCCGGGAAAACGAACATTTAAATCTTTCTATGCGAGCTCTGATTTCTATTATTTTAATATGATGATCATTCCTCCATGTGTAGCTGGGCGTCAACAATATATTTTCACACTCTGAGGAGAAAGTTGGTGATTGAAATTTCAAGAGAATATCCTGCCGCAACGAAAAACGCCTTTGTCTTAATGATTGCCATCCCAATTCAGGTATCACATCCGTGGCGCGCTCTCCCCTATTTATGATAGTGAAAAATGAATTGCCCTTCTTTGAAGTTTTTCGATGTCTTCCGTCGATCGTATCTGATGCGGATCCCACACCGTACGGCAGTACTCCAGAAGAGGACGTCCAAGGGTAATGTAGGCCGTCTCTATAGTAGACCTGTTGCAGTTTCTCAGTGTTCTGCCAATAAATCGCAGTCTTTGGATTGTTTTACGCACAACATTATCTATGTGATCGTTCCAACTTAAGTTACTCGTAATTGTAAACCCTTTAGTTGAATTTACAGCCTTTAGATTTGTGTGAATTATCGTGTAACCAAAATTTAGCGAATTCCATTTGGTACTCATGTGGATCAAAAATGTCGAAAAGTGTGTGAATTCCTAAGGGACCAAACTGCTGAGGTCATCGGTCCCTAGACTTACACACTACTTAAACTAAAAAAAGTATAGATCAACACTTACGAACTAAAATTCAGTTGACATATATACACAATGTACAAGAATGGAAAAACATGTAATAGGCAATGCATACATACAAATTAGCACATACAAAAAATATACAAAATCATTACAAATTAACAGAGAGTCGGATGACTAAGAAAAGAATTGTTCCCAGCAAGTGGGAAAAAGACTTCGCCCGCATCTCGTGGTCGTGCGGTAGCGTTCTCGCTTCCCACGCCCGGGTTCCCGGGTTCGATTCCCGGCGGGGTCAGGGATTTTCTCTACCTCGTGATGGCTGGGTGTTGTGTGCTGTCCTTAGGTTAGTTAGGTTTAAGTAGTTCTAAGTTCTGGGGGACTGATGACCATAGATGTTAAGTCCCATAGTGCTCAGAGCCATTTGAACCAGAGCCAAAAAGACTTCATAACACTGTTACACGAGGCTACCAGGTGAACTGACATGTCCTTTCATGACTGGCTTCAAGTTGGTGGCATGGTGCTTAATTTGTCAAATACATAAGGTTCTTGTTATGCGTTCTCGCACTCTATATTAATGACATCAGCAGTGACACACTTCACGCACATTTCCTGAAATTGTTTATATTCGTAAACAGAACTGGATAGTTTATATGAGGAGAACTGTGGCGAAGAATGATCCACGGACTGTTGGCTTATTGGCGATTCAGCAACGACCCTCGGTCAGTGGGCAAACTGCTCGTCTGAACGGTATGAGTCACCATGTTCATATTCTGGTTGCACATAGTATTAAAGTGGATGACAGTCAAGTAGGAAATTAGCAATGACTGGGAATAAATGTGCGTGTGTGTACTTAATCTTCTTTTCTTCCTGTTCTTCTGCTCTTGTTATTTGTGCTAGTACCTAATCTTCATCTCTTCTTGTTCTTTTGATCTTGATTCGATGACTATAGTGGTTGAAATTGGGACATGGGCGGTTACAGTATACTAGAATAGTTTGCGGAGAAATTGAGGCGTAGCGCCGTATACCGATACTGCCTTGGAAGCGGTTAAGTGGGAGATGTGTCTCAGAGCTGGATAGTGACAGATGGTGACGTAGTTTATGTATCCGCCGACAGAGGACAGTATTAGATAGGGGGCTGTGATTTAGTTTTGATTGTGCCCACTAGAGTGCACTAAAGTAATACAGTGTTTTTCATAAACTGTTCTAGTATTTTCATAAAGTGTTATTATGTCTTTTAGTGTATGTAAAATGTTATAAATGTGTTTTAGCAGTATGAATGATGCGTGAGTGTGGTTTAAGGTTACTATGAAAATAATTGTTTAACGAGTTACGTAGTGGGATTTAGTGTGGGAACATTTCGAAGAAGTATGGATATGGACAAGGGGGATTTTTGTAGAATAGATTTGTAAAGTAAGTTTATGGTAAAGGGAAAGTTAATTCAGGTATAAATAACAATAGTAAATAATTTTATGTATAAACAAAACTTCAGCATATTAGATAATTACGTCGGTAAAAAGTGCAGTCGTTAGGTTTACTATTTTGCGATTGGTTATTGATGAAGAGCGCGGACTGATGCGGGAGAATGTTGTTTTGCTATTGGCCGTTGTGTAAACTGACCAATGGTAAAGCAATATTCTTCGCGCGCCTTTCTCTGCTGGTAGAGAAGGAGTAGGAGCTTAGGCATGAAACAGTTCGGACGTGTGTAGTATAGTTCCTTTGGAAATGATAAGTTGCCGGATCTAGCAGAGTTTCATACATCAAAAGTGTTGTAGAGTGACGGCATAATTATTTCGATGGGTGTGTAGAAATTTCGGAATTTTTTAGTGAATTTTGTGACGAGAAAAGACATAAATTCCGCGTGGCGTATTGAGCAGGTCGGTGACTAAAAACTGTGACTGCATTAGGTACCGACATGTCGATATGTCGAGCATTCTCAATCAAAAACGATCCGTATTTTTGTAGCTGTTACGTTTTCGGGAAATGCAACACCACAAACTTGCTAACGTGAGTGAAAGGGATTGTGAGTGACTGTGTTAAGACTAGCACGGGCTTGGCAGTGATACTTGTTCACCTAAGTTTCAGAATATATTAATTGAGGACAAAATTTCCAACCTTTCATTTCGTGTGTAAACTTTCTCCCGAAACGTAGATTAGTGACTTAAATTGCAGCCTCGTTCACGTCGAAGTACAGTAGGTTTCACTTGACTTTCCTACTGATGATCTGCTGAGACAATTTTCGCAGGTAGGAGCAGGTTCGTCGTAAAAGGGACGGAAGGAACAGCGCCGCCGCAAGATAAAGTTATTTTCCGAACGTAAGCCGTTGCGAGTGGCCTCTGCTACTTGAAAATTGGTATTAGTTAACAATAAATGGTACAGATTGTGACTGTGATGTCATCCGCTGTCCAGCTAACAATCTGTCTGCAGAAGACGAGAGTTGGCCTGGCTTTCTCATATAAGAACGATCAACGTAGCTGTGGTTCGTTTACTGAATGTTCATCGGTGCAATTAACATTCTCATGCCTCGTTACTCTGGTACAGGCGTTGAGAGGAGTTTTAGCTGCAGTTTGCACATTCTTGCCCGACGTCTTAACAAGTTCAGTGAGAGTCAGGCCGCTGCAGTTGCCTGCCATTAGTTCAAATGTTTCAAATGGCTCTGAGCACTATGGGACTTAACTTCTGAGGTCATCAGTCCCCGAGAACTTAGAACTACTTAAACCTAACTAACCTAAGGACATCACACACATCCATGCCCGAGGCAGGATTCGAACCTGCGACCGTTGCGGTCGCGCGGTTCCAAACTGTAGCGCCTAGAACCGCTAGGCCACTCCGGCCGGCGCCTGCCATTAGCGAGCACGCGCCAGTGGGGCCCACCGCTTGTAATCCTGAAGGATGAGCTTGTGTTGCCGTGCCGGCCTGTGAGGCCGAGCGGTTCTAGGCGCTTCAGTCTGGAACCGCGTGACCGCTACGGTCGCAGGTTCGAATCCTGCCACGGGCATGGATGTGTGTGACTGATGACCTCAGCTGTTAAGTCCCATAGTGCTCAGAGCCATTTTTTTTTATTTTATTTTTTTTTTTTTTTTTTTGGTGTTGCCGTGCCGCATGTTGACCCGGGACCGGTCTGCAGCGCTACGGCCACCACTTCCGTCGTCAATGGCTGCCTTGTTCTTCACCTTGGCTGCTCGATTAGCTGCCACTCCTGGTTCCGTTCCGTCCCGCTGTGCGTGCGTGTCCCAGTGATGCATCTCGCGCCGCCTCCAGTTCAAGACTACTGTCAGTATCATCTGCATTCACTAATGTACCAACTCTTAGATATGGAAAAAGTATACACACACAGAAATAAAATAAAAATGTAACTCTTTATAGCACTCTCCTGACTGAAATTCAAAATTTTAATGTCCAGGCAACAGTGAGGCCATTCAGGTTTCATTTAGTTGGCGACTGTGGTGTCACCGCCAGACACCACACTTGCTAGGTGGTAGCTTTTAAATCGGCCGCGGTCCGCTAGTATACGACGGACCCGCGTGTCGCCACTGTCAGTAATTGCAGACCGAGCGCCACCACACGGCAGGTCTAGAGAGACGTACTAGCACTCGCCCCAGTTGTACAGCCGACGTTGCTAGCCATGGTTCACTGAGAATTACGCTCTCATTTGCCGAGACGATAGTTAGCATAGCCTTCAGCTACATTTGCTACGACCTAGCAAGGCGCCGTATTCAATTGCTATAATACTTCTGTATCATCAAGAGCAATGTTCTCCAAATGTGGATTAAAGTTAAGTATTCCAGAAGCTACGTGCTTTTCTTTATAGCATTCATTACGTATCCTGTTTCAGACCTCACGCCAGCCTGAGTGAGCTTATAGCGTGCATTTCGGCCTCCTCTAAAACAGTGTTGGCAATTCTGCCGACACTTCAGCGACTACTTGTTAAATAATAAAAGTAACGCTGGACTCTCACATATACTTTAGTCAAACGAAAGAAAATAAATCAGTAATACTTACTGAAACCAAGTATAAAAGATTTAAAACATTTACATCCATCAACAACCACTAATTCTATGATTACGTTGTGGATTGTTCCAAAAGTTTCAAAATGAAAGAAAATTCATTGATTAGTCACATACTAATCTTACACCTTTCCTGGAACATCTCTGTTAGTTCTTTCCCATTACAGTGCTAATCGTCCATGCATCATTTAAAGTTGGCGCCTACGTATACTAATCAGAGGTACAGCTAGTCCTTTTTTTTCATAGAATCATTTTTCTACAGATGTGATGTCGATGTGCGTAGTCTCTGGGAGGCCCGATGTCGTCCCTCCTCTGTTGGCTGCGGATGTTGTGATAGGATCTGCCAACAGGACACAGGATTGAATATGTGGTTGCGCATAGTATATACGAAGGCATGTTCGTGGGTCCCTTTGACACTTCTTTCTAATAAAAGTTTTTACGGCCAATATACTGATACAACACAAATGTAGATTTACTATAGTTTTGACATGTTGCCTTCTTCATTTCTGTATGATCAGTACTTTTTTTTTTGCTGAGTTAAATGCTTACGCTATTTTCCACGATTTCATCTTTTTCCATGGCGCTGCTCCTGTCATCTTTCTTCATCCATACACCACACAGATCTTCCGTGGATAAATGGAAATGAAGTCCCGTGCTTCTTGAGAGAGCGTAGGGGGAACGATCCAGGAGTCCCGCACCGCCGTACTTGGTAAGGTCCTAATGGAGGTGGTTTGCCGTTCCCTTACTGCGACCGAAATGGGGATGAATGATGAAGACGACACAACAACACCCAGTTATCTCATGGCAGGTGAAAATCCCTGACCCCGTCGGGAATCGAACCCGGGACGCCGTACTCGGGAAGCGAGAACGCTACCGCGATACCACGAGCTGCGCACAGAAAAACTTTCATTCTTATTTATAAGGTGGTGCCTGAGGAAAACAAGCATTTTAGTACAAAATCTAAAATTACTGATAATTAACCAGACAGATGTTTCCAGACAGATGTTGTCACAGAATACTTTAGAGCTGCCTCATGCACTCAGGATTTACACCTACTTCCTTTCCCACATCATTTATTCAGATCTTACGTGTCGGCAACATGATTTCCACTTAACTTTCATGTGCCGAGTCACATCTTAATCCCCAATATTAAGATGCGTTCATACATCATCGTACAGAGCAGGCCATGTCATAACGTCTCTCATGTCTACCAACGAAGACAAAATAACTACATATTTATCCACGATATCGGTGCACTCGTACGTAGTTACGCAGAGCAGGCTATTTCCTAACACCTCTCGTCTCTTCCACTGAAGGCCAGCATAATATAGCGGCCAAGCACACTGCCGTGAGACCACAAACAAAATGGTAAGTCACTTCCTAGTGAGATCATACACAACACGTAAAAGCGATTCATGATCACCTTTTAAAATGCAATTCTTTTCTGACACGACTTTCGCAAAACTCGTTCTACAACATTTACATCATAACATTTTATGTGTACCTTTCTCTTTGGTTACCTTTATTTTCAACGCTATCTGGTGCTCAATAGCATCGGCCGAACGTACATATTCTTTTGAAAACATTCCTCTGTCACTAAACAGTCTCCCGTCACACTCAAATAGTATATTTCTGTGTACCAAAGTGATTCTGAATCGAATAACATACATTCTGTTTGCTGTATTCCTTGGTACTGAACATCAAAACCATTCCATATGCAATTAAACATTATCACCGACGTCTTCCTAATCTCATCCATGTACTTTGCCTCTGTTCTTACTTCTTCTTTCCACAATTTACAGGGATTAGCACACAAATTATTACTACGTAAATCCTGTTTCTGACTTATTGAATATCTATGTACAATATTTACAATTCTGCATCACATGTTCCTCAAGCAATTCAACTCATTCCACAAATGGATTGAGATGGCTCACGTGGTGAACCCCTAGCGACTTTCCTGTTTTGATAGATTCAGTCACGACGGCCTTCGCATGCGCAATCCTACGTATTCTCAAGGGACAGTAACAGGCTGCAAGGAATTTGAGGCACAATTTACTCTGTTTACTGGACAAACGATGTGTTTCTAGCAACAAGTTTTGCCCGACTTTAAACTCTTGCAAATGCGCATTCTGGTCCCATCACTCTTTGCGCTTTCTCCCGTGAGCCATATACTTCCCCAATGGCTCTATGATGTTGGTGTGTCCTTGGAGGTAAGTCCAGTAGCTCATGGATCACGGCAGGAAGATGTTCGCTCTTAGTAGAGTTATAGGAGGCAACAAGGTTGTGCCATGTGGAAATACTTTTATTGCGTTCTGGAAATATTTTAGGAAGACGTCCCACGGTACAATCTGCAAAGGTTCCCTAAATCTTCCATCATCCTCTTGACCTGATCATCACTGCGGTTCATGAACTGTAATTTCAAGCTGCTTACCGGAATTTGTGCTTGATGGCTTGTTCATCAAATCGAGCTTTGACTTTATTTTTTCCCCCAGGAGTCAACTCCCTATGTGCTAGATCCAGCACAGCCCTCTGCTGACACAGGAAGTCCATGTTGATTATTATATCAGTGGTCATTTTAGGGATGAAAAATAAATTCTCAGTCAGTCTATGCCCTTTGAATTCGAAACGCGTCTATTGCGAAATGTCACTACATTTGCATATTAAATCACATCTTAATTTCTTCTTCTGTATTGTGAGAGTCAGTGGGTTAACTGATTCCCGACACTTCGCAAAAAGGCTACCACATATCGCTGAGAGCCGCTATCGATTATAGCTGTGCATGACACTTGTCCTACTTTTATTTTCACAATGGGGTGGATTTCCCCCTGTAGTTTATACTCATTTTCTTCTAATAGTGCTTCTCTGATATCATCTTAGCCAGGTTCAAGTGACTGGCTCCGATACCGTTCACGGGTACATTTCCACTCGTGATGATGACGCTGCCTAGCCAGTCTTTCCCTCCATCATTTCCTTGATGCTCGCGGCCCGGATCTGGTGGTCGTATTTCCACAATTTAAGTCCTGTCTCATCATTATTTGGCACCTGCCATCTAAACCCGGTGCGTTATTGCGACTGTTATTTCACATTGGAGATTGTTTCCACCTTGTTCCTGTTATTTTAGTTAAACTGTTGCTGTCTGTTCCCGTTTCCTAGCCAATTTTGGCCTCTATTGTTCACGCTGTTAACCTCTCTCCTTTCATACCGTACATCTTTCTGCTTTGTTTTATCTCTCGCCTGCTGTTCGGCAAACGAAAACTCCGGGTCTCTGAATATGCCCTTAAATATTTCATATCGTTTCCGCATCTACCTGCGAGTGTCTTCCGGTATGAGATCGGAAACTTCATAAAACATAGGTGTATGATCTCGCCAGGACTCCACGGACCATACAGGGTGGTCGGAAATTCCCGTTACAAACTTCTAGGACAAGTAGAGGGTAGCGAGTACAGAACGTTTTGAATAGGAACCCATGTCCGGAATCGTATCGTTTCCGTTCTACGACAGTTTCAATTCAGATGTGTACCTCGACAACGTCTGCTTAGGCCGGTTGCACACACGGCGGACTTTTTCCGCCGCGGTCAGTTGACCATCGCCGCTCGCAGAACTCTAGCGTTTACACACACGGTGGTTAAATCTTCGTCGTCAGCGGCTTACTTTGTTGCAGGATATTCGCTTTGCGGTGCGCTTGGGAATCTAAACGAGTCAGGCAGCTTTTTACTGGCAGTGTTCGTTCATGATCAAACCAGTTCACACAAGTTTATTACTTTATTTGAAGTATTTGTTGCTTTTAAGCACACGGTGTCGTCTGAAATGAACAGAGTGCGGATTATAAGTTTATTGTTCTTACGTCGACGAATGAAAAGGAGAAGAAATAATCGATTAATTTGGGTTCATCCAATTAATGAAAGAAGAAGGGAGGCTGGAGCTTTCTACACGTTGTTTGAAGAGTTGAGGCAGGATGACACGAAATTCTTCAATTATTTCAGAATGTCGGTGTCTGCCTTTGACAGGCTCCATGGGCGGTTGAAAGATACAGTTCAGCGGAAAAATACCAAAATGAGGAACTGTATTCAGCCTGTAGAAATGCTGGCAATAACACTGAGGTAAGTTTGGGATAGTAATTTTCAAACTAGTTTTAAAGTAACGGTATTTAATGATAAAATTCCGAAGAAAGCTACAAAATACCTGCATTACCAAAACTTTAAATAAATATTGTGAAGCGATAGCAGTGAAATGTTATTGAGGTGGCAGTGGATTGGTCTGTTGTTGGAGATGGTATGGCGTTGATTGACTCTGTTGCTGGATGTGGGAAACGGATTGTGTGGTGTCACTTTGATAGTGATGAGGCGGAACCTTCTGATTCTTAATACTGGAAATCACTCTAAGAACTTCCATTTGAAACTATAGCCATTCATTATTATCAAACTTCTCAGTATGTGGTAGCAGACTATGGTAGAAGGACATTTGGGAGTTTGGTTTCTCAGGTTCTATTTTTTCCAATGCTTTTAAAAGCCTCAGATCTATTTCGTCTGTTTTCTTCTACTTCTTTCGAGGTTGAGTGACGGACAGAGGTTTTTCCTTTGTTCCAGTTGTTATGTTTACTGCATGTTCTGTGTTCTGACGAGGTTGCGAAGGGGCATCAGTTTCATCCTTGTTATTTTCTTCTACGCTGAAACTTTCTGTAGTCTCCGTTGTTTCGTATACTTTTTTTTAAAAACTAGAGTTCGTCGTGAAATATGTACTTTCTTTTTTTGTAGCTTTTGAGCCACTACTTTTGCTTTATTTTGCCCTTTTTTCAGCCTTGGCGAAGGCATCATGTAAATGTTTCCATCATTTTATCACTTCCTTACCTAAAAATGAAAAAAAATTAACGCCTACATTAGCTACGATATTAAGTCGCATAGTGCTCAGAGCCATTTGAACCATTAGCTACGATAAAATACACAATAGTTATGTTACATTACAAAAAATTGTGAATAATAATTCGTTAACTCTTCACATTTTAAATAATTTTTTTCAGATATCTAGAAAGTGGATGTTCTTTCACCAACCTTCATTATTCCTTCAGAGTAGGAATCTCAACCGCAAGAGTGATAGAGACGTTTGTCGAGCACTGTGGAATGTTGTGCAAAGCGAGTGCATACCTCCCCTTACAAATGAAATGTGGCAGTCAGTAGCAAATGGATTTGAGCATGCAGCAAACTTTCCTCATTGCATTGGGGCAGTAGATGGAAAACATGTCCGCATTGTGAGTCCAATAGAAATTGGATCTATGTATTTTAATTATAGACTACTACTCAGTTGTGTTAATGGGCATTGCAGATAGGAAGTACCGATTTGTTTATGTGCATATTGGTAACTATGGAAAAGATTGTGACTCATCGATTTTTAAACAGACTCAGCTGTGGAAATCTGTTGAAAGCAGTTCAAAAAGTCTACCTGATGAGAAATGCCTACCAGGCACAGAAAGTCCCAAAGTGAAACAATTTTTTGTTGGTGATGCAGCATTTGGGCTACATAAACATCTGCTAAGGCCTTATTCTGGAACACATTTAACAATCGACAAACGAATCTTCAACCATCGATTGCGCCGAGCAAGGAGGTACATAGAATGTGCTTTCGGCATTCTTACTAACAAATGGAGAATGCTCCATCGACCATTAAATGTCCAACCACATTTTGCAAATGACATTTTTAAAGCCTGCATTATTCTTCACAATTATGTTAGGGATAGAGATGGATACATTGTTGAGGATACAACGTCAATTATAGGGCTGGAAGATATTTAGGCGGAAAATACTACAAGAGGAGGCCTCAAAGCAAACAGTGTGAGAGACATTCTGTGTAAATGTTTTGTTTCAAGTGTAGGAAGCGTTTCCTGGCAGAAGTCCATGATATAAGGGCATTCCAAACGGCATGATGTCGAGAACAGATAACTGTGGAATAGACCGCCTTCACATTGAACACAAGTATTCCAGTACACGAATTATTTTTCGTTATTGTATTACTAGAAGTAAGTGTCAAAAATAATAATACTTTTTAAAAATGTGACATTGTTACTGTCTTTCAAAAATGTTCGTTTTTATAAAATAAAACATTTGTTAATAATAGCCCACCATGGTTGTCACGATAATAAAAAAAATAAAGAAATAATTAAGTCAGGAAACGCCTGCAATGTGAAGATCGGTTGTCACGATAATAAAAAAAAGTAAAGAAATAATTAACTCAGGAAACGCCTGCAATGTGAAGATCCTGTTCCACTGCAAAGAGTGAGCGCCATCACTTCTAGAATCTATAACTCGAGTTTCTTCTAGTACATATATGAGAAAAAGCATGTCCTTACCAAAATGATTCCTCTCCATTTCGTCCAACACATCAAACTCGCTAGGAATTCCCTTGCAAACTTCATGCGAAACCTTTCTGGTAGCATCTCGGTCATTGTATATGTCGAGGGTTTTGTCCCACAGAACAGGCCTTTCTTGAATTAATGAAATTAAAATTTCATTATCTATGTCTACATTACTCATGTCTGAAAGAAGAAACCATTTAACAACTGTGAACATCACGACTCGACTCTATTCACACTGAACAAAACAGCTATCGACGGTAGAAAAACCGCTACGTCTGTAAGCGTGCATTGGTCGAGTGCGTCACTACTTTGGCCGTGGCGGTAGAATTATCGTCGGCGCCAGTGGCAGCCGGCGGTCACACGGCTACCGCCGACGGCAGATTTACCGCTCGTTTTTTATTCCGCTTAATGTGCTAGCTCTGACTTACTCCTGTGCACCACTGCGGGAACGCCGGCGACGGTCAATTGAGCGCTGCGAAAAAGCCGCCGTGTATGCAACCGGCCTAGGGCAAGAGAAACGTCTCAGAGTTCCCTGTCGTGGTATGCAACAGGGTAGACACGATGACGTGTACTACGTCAAACGATCCCCAGATGTCACTTATTGTCCGCTTTGCTGTGAGACCGAGTCAATACCTGTGCATCACCGATAGAGGAAACATGTTCAGTACACGTTTGCGGAATACACAGACATGC
Source organism: Schistocerca cancellata (assembly GCF_023864275.1). Classification (NCBI taxonomy): domain Eukaryota; kingdom Metazoa; phylum Arthropoda; class Insecta; order Orthoptera; family Acrididae; genus Schistocerca; species Schistocerca cancellata. Next base: position 543,541,744 of record NC_064629.1, on the reverse strand, counting down.
TCCTTGTGTATGGCGAAGCTGGAGGTAACGGCTGAGCTGCTGGTCGGCTGTATGACGAACGTTTTCCACACCGTCACACTCCATCGCACATACTGTTTGCCCAAGTTACACAACGGCTACGACAAACGGCTGCCTTCACCGTGAGGAGGGAGGACTGTGGTGCTCCACGGCGACGCCGCACTCCCGTCTCATTGAAGATAGCCCGTCAACGAGTTCGCGAACCATTGCGCGTGCAATGGCTGTTAGTCACAGTACCGTCTTGGACGTCCTGCATGAGCAACAATTACATCCGTACCACCTACAAAGGGTACACGCTACTGGTCCAGCAGACTTTCCACAACGCGTCGCCTTCTGCAGATGGTTCCTGCACCGTTGCATTGACGCGCCCCTGTTTCCACGTCGAGTTCTCTTCACAGATGAATGTAGGTTCACAAGGAATTGTGTTTTGAATGCTCGAAATAGCCATGTCTGTGCGGACGAAAACCCTAATGCCACGCATGTTCAGGGATTTCAAGACAGGTTTGGAATTAACGTATGGGCAGGTATTCTGGACGATCATGTGATTGGGCCATACTTCCTTCCATCCTAGCTCACGGGTCCCGCATACTTAGTTTTGCTACGACACTTAATGGACCTGTTCTTGGAAACTGTGCCATTGAATGTCCGTCAGGAAATGTGGTTTCAGCATGTGGAGCACCACCTCACTTTTCACTGGCTGTCCGGAGACATCTCAACAGACGGTATGGTGAAGGATGGATAGGCCGTGGTGGTCCAACAGCGTGGCCGCCACGATCGCCGGATTTCACCCCTATGGACTACTTCTTGTAGGGTCGTATGAAGAGCCTAAGTTATGAGACATCTTTAGAGACAGAGAAAGATCTGCTGGCACGAGTTCTGGCCGTTGCACAAGACACTGAAGAGACACAAGGTGGGGTGGAGAGAGTGTACCAGAACATGCCTCAGAGGTACAATGTGTGTAACAACGTTGGTGGAGGCCACATCGAGCCGCTGTTGTAATGCAGCGGTACGTTGCGGCTGGTGCCGTAGATGCTGGGTTCTCGTTGTTGTCGACTAATGTAAACCATAAGGTGTAACTTGTAATGCAAATGCGTAAGTAATAACGGAACGAGTTAGTATTCTTTTCAAATGGATTGCAACAATTGTACTGGGTCACGCCTAAGTACATTCCTCACGCGGGTGTGGATGAGATAATCATCTGCATTGAAACTGTCGTAGAACGGAAACGATAGGATTCCGGACATGGGTTCCTATTCAAAATGTTATGTACTCACTACCCTCTACATGTCCTAGAAGTTTGTAACGGGAATTTCTGACCACCCTGCCGGCCGCGGTGGTCTAGCGGTTCTGGCGCTGCAGTCCGGAACCGCGGGACTGCTGCGGTCGCAGGTTCGAATCCTGCCTCGGGCATGGGTGTGTGTGGTGTCCTTAGGTTAGATAGGTTTAAGTAGTTCTAAGTTCTAGGGGACTTATGACCTAAGATGTTGAGTCCCATAGTGCTCAGAGCCATTTTTTTCTGACCACCCTGTATAAGTTTTTCCTATCCCTAGTCATCATGAGCTCCTGCTTTATTCAGCGCTTCGTCTCCTTCAACCAATACTTATTTAAAAATGCGTCACGAAATTCCTTATACGACATACATCGTAAGGTGGCTATAATTTCGCAGCTTACAACCACTCATCTACATACTTTACCGTGATTTACAACCGGAATTAGGTATCATTTGATAGGCTGTACTTCGTATATATATGAATATTTAAAGAAGAATGACATTGTCACCTACACCTTGTAAATACACTCCTGGAAATTGAAATAAGAACACCGTGAATTCATTGTCCCAGGAAGGGGAAACTTTATTGACACATTGCTGGGGTCAGATACATCACATGATCACACTGACAGAACCACAGGCACATAGACACAGGCAACAGAGCATGCACAATGTCGGCACTAGTACAGTGTATATCCACTTTTCGCAGCAATGCAGGCTGCTAATCTCCCATGGAGACGATCGTAGAGATGCTGGATGTAGTCCTGTGGAACGGCTTGCCAAGCCATTTCCACCTGGCGCCTCAGTTGGACCAGCGTTCGTGCTGGACGTGCAGACCGCGTGAGACGACGCTTCATCCAGTCCCAAACATGCTCAATGGGGGACAGATCCGGAGATCTTGCTGGCCAGGGTAGTTGACTTACACCTTCTAGAGCACGTTGGGTAGCACGGGATACATGCGGACGTGCATTGTCCTGTTGGAACAGCAAGTTCCCTTGCCGGTCTAGGAATGGTAGAACGATGGGTTCGATGACGGTTTGGATGTACCGTGCACTATTCAATGTCCCCTCGACGATCACCAGTGGTGTACGGCCAGTGTAGGAGATCGCTCCCCACACTATGATGCCGGGTGTTGGCCCTGTGTGCCTCGGTCGTATGCAGTCCTGATTGTGGCGCTCACCTGCACGGCGCCAAACACGCATACGACCATCATTGGCACCAAGGCAGAAGCGACTCTCATCGCTGAAGACGACACGTCTCCATTCGTCCCTCCATTCACGCCTGTCGCGACACCACTGGAGGCGGGCTGCACGATGTTGGGGCGTGAGCGGAAGACGGCCTAACGGTGTGCGGGACCGTAGCCCAGCTTCATGGAGACGGTTGCGAATGGTCCTCGCCGATACCCCAGGAGCAACAGTGTCCCTAATTTGCTGGGAAGTGGCGGTGCGGTCCCCTACGGCACTGCGTAGGATCCTACGGTCTTGGCGTGCATCCGTGCGTCGCTGCGGTCCGGTCCCAGGTCGACGGGCACGTGCACCTTCCGCCGACCACTGGCGACAACATCGATGTACTGTGGAGACCTCACGCCCCACGTGTTGAGCAATTCGGCGGTACGTCCACCCGGCCTCCCGCATGCCCACTATACGCCCTCGCTCAAAGTCCGTCAACTGCACATACGGTTCACGTCGACGCTGTCGCGGCATGCTACCAGTGTTAAAGACTGCGATGGAGCTCCGTATGCCACGGCAAACTGGCTGACACTGACGGCGGCGGTGCACAAATGCTGCGCAGCTAGCGCCATTCGACGGCCAACACCGCGGTTCCTGGTGTGTCCGCTGTGCCGTGCGTGTGATCATTGCTTGTACAGCCCTCTCACAGTGTCCGGAGCAAGTATGGTGGGTCTGACACACCGGTGTCAATGTGTTCTTTTCTCCATTTCCAGGAGTGTATTTGTTAACGCTTATTGCATGAAAGGTGATAGAGTGTCCTTATTATCACAACTGCGTAATGAATGATTGGCTATAGTAGTAGAAGTTGAAACGCCAGTGGAAGCCCTGGGTGGAATAACCCGCACAGGCGTGTTGGTCCTGCTTAACACAGGAAGTAGACAAGAAGGAAGGTCGCGGCACCTGAGCACTGAAGCACAATACAGCGGCGACCGACCGGTTTTGTAGCGGGGCCGGAAGGATAACCGGATAATACTTCGGAGACTGAAAATCTTGGACGCAGAAGAGAGGAACGAGGAAGCGTTATCTCGGAAATCACTCAGACTGGGTTATTTCCGAGGATTTTTACTGTGAGAAGCGTACCATTGTATGAATTCCTAATTAACGAAGATAGGTAGACTCTGTAGAGAGGGATAATATTCCGTGGTTTCGAGAAGATGATTCGCTTTCTGCAACTACGAGGGAGGGGAGCCGAGTTTAGCTGGGAAGCCAGCGGTGGATAGAAGGTGGTCTTCCGCTTTAAGCGCCCGTGTTTGACGGTCGCTTAGTATCAGCTTTTCTTGGAACAGACGGGCTTTCTGTCATTTCTCTCAAGAGATTTTATACTTAGAACCGTTAGGCACTTTACTGTTGCGAACTTATACGATACTGGACTTCGCCCCCGGGTAGGGAGTCGTCGTTAAGTATGCAGCGTTCAGTGATTGAGAGCACTTCCTCTGTCTATACTCACGTAGGGACGTTATCTGAATTCCGTCGCTGTGGCTGGGAGCTAGCGTTTCTTGCCTGTAGAACACAGAGAGGAGAATACAGTATTAGATCACACTAGTCAGAAGGTATCACATAGATTATATAATGGTAAGACAGAGATTTAGGAACCAGGTTTTAAATTGTATGACATTTCCAGGGGCAGATGTGGACTCTGACCACAATCTATTGGTTATGACCTGTAGATTAAAACTGAAGAAACTGCAAAAAGGTGGGAATTTAAGGAGATGGGACCTGGATAAACTGAAAGAACCAGAGTTTGTACAGAGTTTCAGGGAGAGCATAAGGGAACAATTGACAGGAATGGGAGAAAGAAATACAGTAGAAGAAGAATGGGTAGCTTTGAGGGATGAAGTAGTGAAGGCAGCAGAGGATCAAGTAGGTAAAAAGACGAGGGCTAGTAGAAATCCTTGGGTAACAGAAGAAATATTGAATTTAATTGATGAAAGGAGAAAATATAAAAATGCAGTAAATGAAGCAGGCAAAAAGGAATACAAACGTATCAAAAATGAGATCGACAGGAAGTGCAAAATGGCTAAGCAGGGATGGCTAGAGGACAAATGTAAGGATGTAGAGGCTTATCACACTACGGGTAAGATAGATACTGCCTACAGGAAAATTAAAGAGACCTTTGGAGATAAGAGAAACACTTGTATGAACATCAAGAGCTCAGATGGAAACCCAGTTCTAAGCAAAGAAGGGAAAGCAGAAAGGTGGAAGGAGTATATAGAGGTCTATACAAGGGCGATGTACTTGAGGACAATATTATGGAAATGGAAGAGGATGTAGATGAAGATGAAATGGGAGATACGATACTGCGTGAAGAGTTTGACAGAGCACTGAAAGACCTGAGTCGAAACAAGGGCCCCGGAGTAGACAACATTCCATTGGAACTACTGACGGCCTTGGGAGAGCCAGTCCTGACAAAACTCTACCAAGATGTATGAAACAGGCGAAATACCCTCAGATTTCAAGAAGAATATAATAATTCCAATCCCAAAGAAAGCAGGTGTTGACAGATGTGAAAATTACCGAACAATCAGTTTAATAAGCCACAGCTGCAAAATACTAACACGAATTCTTTACAGACGAATGGAAAAACTAGTAGAAGCCGACCTCGGGGAAGATCAGTTTGGATTCCGTAGAAATACTGGAACACGCGAGGCAATACTGACCTTACGACTTATCTTAGAAGAAAGATTAAGGAAAGGCAAACCTACGTTTCTAGCATTTGTAGATTTAGAGAAAGCTTTTGACAATGTTGACTGGAATACTCTCTTTCAAATTCTAAAGGTGGCAGGGGTAAAATACAGGGAGCGAAAGGCAATTTACAATTTGTACAGAAACCAGATGGCAGTTATAAGAGTCGAGGGACATGAAAGGGAAGCAGTGGTTGGGAAGGGAGTAAGACAGGGTTGTAGCCTCTCCCCGATGTTATTCAATCTGTATATTGAGCAAGCAGTGAAGGAAACAAAAGAAACATACGGAGTAGGTATTAAAATCCATGGAGAAGAAATAAAAACTTTGAGGTTCGCTGATGACATTGTAATTCTGTCAGAGACAGCAAAGGACTTGGAAGAGCAGTTGAACGGAATGGATGGTGTCTTGAAGGGAGGATATAAGATGAACATCAACAAAAGCAAAACGAGGATAATGGAATGTAGTCGAATTAAGTCGGGTGATGTTGAGGGTATTAGATTAGGAAATGAGACACTTAAAGTAGTAAAGGAGTTTTGCTATTTGGGGAGCAAAATAACTGATGATGGTCGAAGTGGAGAGGATGTAAAATGTAGACTGGCAATGGCAAGGAAAGCGTTTCTGAAGAAGAGAAATCTGTTAACATCGAGTATAGATTTAAGTGTCAGGAAGTCATTTCTGAAAGTATTTGTATTGAGTGTAGCCATGTATGGAAGTGAAACATGGACGGTAAATAGTTTGGACATGAAGAGAATAGAAGCTTTCGAAATGTGGTGCTACAGAAGAATGCTGAAGATTAGATGGGTAGATCACATAACTAATGAGGAAGTATTGAATAGGATTGGGGAGAAGAGAAGTTTGTGGCACAACTTGACCAGACGAAGGGATCGGTTGGTAGGACATGTTCTGAGGCATCAAGGGATCACCAATTTAGTATTGGAGGGCAGCGTGGAGGGTAAAAATCGTAGGGGGAGTCCAAGAGATGAATACACTAAGCAGATTCAGAAGGATGTAGGTTGCAGTAGGTACTGGGAGATGAAGAAGCTTGCACAGGATAGAGTAGCATGGAGAGCTGCATCAAACCAGTCTCAGGACTGAAGACCACAACAACAACATAGTCAGAAGACCGCCTTTTGCCGTCTTAGTGTTTGAATGAGTTTTTACTTAGTGGCTGGAGTTCTTCCATCGTCTCAGACGTGTACGAGAACCATCACTCCGACGCACCGGACGCAGTACATATGGTGATATTGCTTACTGCATATTAGGGCTATAAAGCTGAACAGCTGTGAGCACGTAAATTTTATTTCCACTGAGGCTGCACACCACTGTAGATCATCTTTGAAAGTAGTGTCTTGTAGTGTTTGGTACGTAGGTGATGTCAGTCATTTCGCGTCATTTATATTACATCGCGTAGCCATAAAAAGGGACAGATTTGGGTAATTGATCAATCATATTAGCTAAGAAATCCATTTGTATATCTTTATGTCCATTGGACATTGATGTATGAACATTTGCAATATATAAAGGGGTTTTAATCCACAGTAAATGTCTAAGCCGAAACAGCGTTTATCATTTGTAGTTACTAATTCCCTTAATTATTCATTTATGTTTATGTTGTAATTTATATGTTAAAGAGCAAGAAGGAGGAGATAATATCACCATTAAGAGATCCTAAGATCTGCTTCAGGGGGTAGTCAGACAGGACAAAATCTTCATTTTCGCGTTCAGTATTTTCCGTTGCGCACAGTCATTTTACACCCGCCTAGAGTAGCATCTTGGAACATGATCTCACAACGTTTTGCATTATGTGACAACGTCGTGGTAACGTGCCGTCTGAAGTCAGACCACAAAAATCCCAGAGCACAAAAAATTATCTGCAACCAGTGGGTTGAAGCCCAAGCAGTACACATACATAAAACACAAAATACATTTAATACTAATACTAATATCACCACGTGATTCTGTATGTTCATTAATATGAAGTACGTAAACACAAAAATCTAAACCAGTGGTTCTCAAAGTGTGCACCAGGGTGCAATGGTGCGCCATACAACATTTATGGGTGCGCATGTAATATTTTAGGAAAACATATGGCCAAATATAAGAAGAACATATAGCTACTCAATTTTATCCATTTCACAACAGTTATAATACGGAACGAGTCCTTAACTTTTGTCGAATAGTTCAGTTTGGATAAGGAAATAAGGTGGCTTATTCTCCTTGTAGTGTCGACACTATGCGGAACGTTTCGTGCCGACTGTCTTCTCCCTTCCATTGCTGCTAAGCTTAGCTATCTAACATAAGCGGCTGTTTGGGAACTGGGCAAATGTATTTCAAAATAATGAGTGATGATAAAGCCATTACTGGCCCATCGAGGTCATCCCTTACACCACCGAGAAGTGTAAGGAATTCTAGGGAAAGCGTTATTTATTTGCAGTGGGGCGAGAAAAATAATTATTCGGGTGGCAGAATGCTGTGGTCTGGAGTAACGGAATGGTCAGATAATTGTCACATTGCTACAATAATGACAATATGCTGTGGTGGGAGTGATTAATTCATTTAATAATGAATGTAGCTGTATTTATAAACGTAACACTTTATCCATGGTAATGCTTGGTGTGGCCAACACAGTAACTTATTTGATACGTTGTAAAAAAGTTGCAGTCCAAGACTGCTACCATGCACTGCAAGTTTCTTACAATATGATGCTTCATGGTCATTCATAATTAATTACTACCTCAAATGCCAGTATCTTCAACTCCTTGCACGAGAACTGCATTACAACAGCCTTACGTTAATCTCACAATTTTTGATAGAAATAAAGCGCATTTAGCGAACCCTTTTTACTTTTGTGTGTAAGACATAACTATCATAGTCGCCATAGGCGCACAGGCATCCGTGGATGACTAACACTGGTCGTGAAATTTTCCTAGCCAACCCCTCTCTCATTACCCTTCGCCCTGTAGACGCCGTGCAGATTATTTTCGCACACCTCGTTCCGCGCCTTCTTTCCGTGACCAAACGGTACGATACTTATATTGCTCTTAAAGTTTGTAAATAAACATTGAGTTAATCCACAATGTTGTCAAGCGTTAATGGATTTTTGTTCAGATTCAACGTTCAGAATCAGGAGAAAACGGAGAAAAAATATTTGACGACTGACGGATTTTTCCGACGAAAACACTTATGGATATTATCTGATCGTGTCGTGCTTTTGTTTCGCAGCTGATTTGGCTATGGACGCTTTTCTTTTATGAAGGTAGCAATGCTGAGACTAAGCCTTGTGCGCTATACATGTGATCACAATTTGTCCATAGAATTCGAAAGGTTTCGCGACGTTCCCAATGATTGCGAACCTATTCCACTTAACTCAGAGTGGCGCTGCAACAGCACGTAGGAAGTGAATTGTATATTATTGTTATTTGCCATTATGACCTATTTAGGTACCGCGACAATGTATCAAAAATTATAAATAACATCCGCAACCAGTCACTTTTTAATAACATTTTATTGAAAATGCATACCTTTCTGTTGTCAATAAAATACTATTGAAAAGAGAAACTGGGAGAGCTGCTTATTGTTTGACCTCGAGCTGTCCGTGACTAAAAGAATTTCATTTCATGTTCTTTGCTACAGATGAGTAGCTCATGTAAACATGATCGTCATTGTTCAGCCGCGTGGTCCAAGGCGCTTTGCCACGGTTCGCGCGGCTCCCCCGTCGGAGGTTCGAGTCCTCCCTCGAGCATGCGTGTGTGTGTTGTCCTTAGCGTAGGTTAGTTTAAGTTAGATTAAGTAGAGTGTAAGCCTAGGGACCGATGACCTCAGCAGTTTGGTCCCATAGGAACGTACCACAAATTTCCAAATTTAATTGTTGATGAAGCCTTGCCACTTCTGAGCGTCATTTCCACTGCAGTTTAGTGATGAAACGGATTCATGACAGAAGCTTCCAGCAAGGTTGACGGAACCAGAAAATTATCGTTGGCGGCACTGTTAACCCATGAAGGCAAAAGAATCTAGGCCCAGAAGGAAAACTCGTTTCCATTGTTGATGTCATCGCAGAGCTTCCAGGTGATATGTCAGTGAGGTGTACTGCTTATTTTCAAAGCGCTAGAAGTGAATCTTATATGCAAAATACAATCGAATAAAATGGACAGATTTCTGAAAAAACAAGCATGCCGTCGAAGAATCCGATTCTGTAAGTGAACAAACGATAAGTAAAAAAGCAAAACATCGGCCTACTCGTAAGTACAATGAAAGCTACTTAAGCTATGGTTTCACTTGGACTGGAGTGAAGATTATCCTTTCCCACTATGCTTAGTATGTGGGTATAAAATGGCAAGTGACTCTCAGCTTCTGGGTAAATTGAGCAAAAATTTTAAGACAATGCATTCACATTTGCAAGATAAACCTATAAGCAATTTCAAAAGATTGTCTGAACAGCAAACAAGGGCAGCAAATTCTTTTCGAAATGTAATGTCTGTTTCTGATAAAGCTCTGATCGCTTCCTACCAAGTCTCTGAACTAACAGCAAGGAGTATGAAAGCTCATACTATAGGAGAATCACTTATTTTGCCTACTTGCAAAAAAAATGGTCATGACGATGCTAGGAAATGAAGCAGCTATGAAAATAAGCAAGATTCCTTTGTCGAATGATACAGTTCACAGGCGTTTTATAGAAATGCTTACTGATATTGAGAAAAATGTATGTAATAATAAACTCAAGCACTCAAACTATGCATTGCAAGTTGAATCAACAGAAATTACCAACCAATCGCAACTCTTAGTATTTGTCCGTTTCATTAATCAAGATCAAATAGTAAATCAGTTTCTTTTTTGCAAGGAATTAAGTGTGTCCACTAAAGGTGAGGACGTTTCCAATATTTTAAATGATTATCTTAATAAATGGCAGTTAACATTGAACTCGAGTGTAGGCAGATGGCTCCTCTTCAATGCTAGGCTGTGTTAGGGGCCTTATTTCTTTTGTAAAGAGCGAAATAAAGATGTTATCGGAACTCACTGCTTTCTTCATAGGGAGGCCTTAATAGCAAAAGCATTGGGAGAAAAACTGAGAGAAATCTTAGAACAAGTTGTTCAGATGGTAAATTTTATTAAAACAAGACCTGTCAGAACCAGTTTATTCGATAAACTTTGTATCAATATGGAGTCAAAAAACTGACGGTTGTTTTTACACACAGAAGTCAGGTGGTTGTCGAAGGGGAAAGTACTCACCCGTGTGCATGAGCTACGACAAGAACTTCTCGTGTTTTTCGAAGAAATGAAACATTTACATTTTTGCAACCTCTTTCGGAGTGAATTTAGGATGCCAGATTGCAGTATTTGGCCGATATATTTCAGGTTCAATATTTTGAACACTAGCATGCAAGGGAAAGAAGAGAATATCCTCACATGCAGCGAAAAAAGTAAAGCGTTTCACAGAAAACTACAAATATGGAAAGAAAAGCTGGTCAGGATAACTTGGAAATGTTCCCGTTGGCATAGAGCACATGCACGTGCATAAATTAAATACTTCCAACAGTAGTAGATCATTTAATAAGTTCAGAAGAGAAACTAAGTTCATATTTTCCATCCCTCAACACTGAACAGTACGATTGGATCCGAAACCCATTCATGAAAACTTCAGGCGATTTCGGCTTAACATTAACAGAAGAAGAAGAACTGGCAGCTATATCTACCGATCGTGGGCTGATGATTAAGCATAAGGAATAGTCTCTTGAAGCCTTATGGATTTCTATAAAAGAAGAATATGTGTCGATATCTAAAAATGCTTTGAATATTTTATTTCAATTTTCGACGTCATATTAATGTGAATTACGATTTTCTGCCCTCACCACAATTAAATGTACAAAGAGAGGAACTCATCAACGTATTGAGGAGGAAATGAAAGTTTGTCTTTCAAATACATCTCCAAACATTGAAGAAATCGAGAGAACACATCAGGCTCATGTTTCTCATAAGCACTAAAAAGAGTAGGCTTAAGGTACATTTCATTTGTATTGAAGCGTTTCACAGAAAACTACAAGTATGGAAAAGAATCGTTAGTTTTATTGCATTATTTCATTTCAATACATTTCACTTAATAGTTTCTCTTGCCTTTCGTCTTAAAGAAAGCAGGGTATGTGGCAACACGGCGCTCTGCCGTCGCATTTGGGTGACAATCGTGCTTCATGAATCTCTCAGATATTTTATACAAAAAATATTTGTTCATATTATGATAATGTATGTTTTTTATTAATATAAGTTGTATTTTCTGCAGTCTGGACGCGAAACTCAATATAAAATGACTTAATTGTTGTTTTATCACAGTATTTATTTCATGTATTGACTGTTGTAAAATATTCCTAAGAAATGTGTATACAGTGCACCCACAATTATTTGCGGCCTTTTAAATGCGCTCGAAGTTCAAAAAGTTTGAGAACCACTGATCTAAACAAACAAATTGAATGATCAATTCTCAGAAAATTTTGTACCGAAATATTTTACGTTGAGGTTCCCATCAATCGATTTCGTTATCTCTCCCAAAAATGACTAGGAACGGATCCTGGGAAGTCAACTACTTCTAAGTCAAACGATTTCTATAAACGGATACAGGCAGGTCAGCTATTTCTACATCAGAAGATTTCATAGAAGATCGTGGCATGGCCAGCCATTTTTAATACTCAACCCTTCGCTACCTGTTTACTGTGTACATGCGTGTGTAAACTTTATACCTCTCAACTGTCAGTTGCGTGGTATGTAGCTAAAGCACTCTACCAGTGTGATAGTTGTACAACGGAATTAATTTAAAACGCGATCTTGAATGGTGGCTTTGTCACTGATAAAAACTTCAGGCGAAGTATATTAGAGCACAATTATTTGAAAACATGAAATGCCCTGCAAGATCAGAATCCTGCTTTCCCCAGCATTATACAACAATCTCAAAACACTTAAAAATGAAATGCTGAATGCTGAACTGCTCTTCTACTAAAAGGATAAAGTTCTCCATTTTGATTATACAGTTTACTGAAATTAAACCGACTGACAAAATGTACAGCTGACGCATAGTAAAAATGCACTGATTTTCTATCTTCTATTTAATTTTGCCCAGCTGCGGGTAACGCGGTCTGAATATCTCTACGAGGAACGACTAACGTCGCTTCCGTACTGAAAACTAGAATAATCTACCCCAATTGAGTGACATAAACCTCAGTGGAGATACATTTGCAAGTGATTCTAGCAATTTGCGTCATCTGCTCTGAATGTTCGAACGGATAGCTATTTCACCGTCGCAAAAAGTGTGCTGACGGAGTGTAGTGGCGACTCTCGTAGTATCCTGCACTGCGACCAACGCTGTGGTCTCGTGATGTGCAGAGCACTGAACTCTAACCTCTTAGACAGTAGATTACTGTTCTGAAACTACTAAGTATAAGCTCTGCCTATCGTTTCACGGCCAACAGATGACGTCAGACGTGAATTCCCAGCCATTTTCCACTTGAGTGACGTAAAGCGAGAGGTCATTGGAGGGCACGGAGAAGGTCTGTTGCGTTTTCTGATGAAAACTGGTTCTGACTCGGTGCCAGTGATGGTCGTGTGTTGGTTGAAGGAGACCAGTTGAGGGCTAACAGCCAATCTGTCTGCGTGTTAGACACACTGGACCTTTACCTGGAGTTATGGTCTGGGATGAGATTTCATATAACAGCAGGGGCACTGTCGTGATTATCTCAAGCACCCTGACTGCAAATTTCGACACGTTGCCTTGGCCTGGTCGATTACTGGATCTGTCTCCAATCGAGCACATATGGAACATAATGGGACGACAAATCCAGCGTCATCCACAGCCAGCATTAAATGTCGCTGTATTGACCGAGCAAGTCTAACAGGCATTGGACTATATCCCTCAGACTGACATCCGGCACTTGTACAACACAATGCATGCACGTTTACATGCTTGCAGTCAACTTTATGGCAGTTACAGGCATTATTAATGTATTAGTATTTCACATTTGTAATGAATTATCTCGTGCTTACATTAACCTGTGATCTGGCAGTGCTATTCACTTAAATACACTCCTGGAAATTGAAATAAGAACACCGTGAATTCATTGTCCCAGGAAGGGGAAACTTTATTGACACATTCCTGGGGTCAGATACAATACATGATCACACTGACAGAACCACAGGCACATAGACACAGGCAACAGAGCATGCACAATGTCGGCACTAGTACAGTGTATATCCACCTTTCGCAGCAATGCAGGCTGCTATTCTCCCATGGAGACGATCGTAGAGATGCTGGATGTAGTCCTGTGGAACGGCTTGCCATGCTATTTCCACCTGGCGCCTCAGTTGGACCAGCGTTCGTGCTGGACGTGCAGACCGCGTGAGACGACGCTTCATCCAGTCCCAAACATGCTCAATGGGGGACAGATCCGTAGATCTTGCTGACCAGGGTAGTTGACTTACACCTTCTAGAGCACGTTGGGTGGCATGGGATACATGCGGACGTGCATTGTCCTGTTGGAACAGCAAGTTCCCTTGCCGGTCTAGGAATGGTAGAATGATGGGTTCGATGACGGTTTGGATGTACCGTGCACTATTCAGTGTCCCCTCGACTATCACCAGTGGTGTACGGCCAGTGTAGGAGATCGCTCCCCACACCATGATGCCGGGTGTTGGCCCTGTGTGCCTCGGTCGTATGCAGTCCTGATTGTGGCGCTCACCTGCACGGCGCCAAACACGCATACGACCATCATTGGCACCAAGGCAGAAGCGACTCTCATCACTGAAGACGACACGTCTCCATTCGTCCCTCCATTCACGCCTGTCGCGACACCACTGGAGGCGGGCTGCACGATGTTGGGGCGTGAGCGGAAGACGGCCTAACGGTGTGCGGGATCGTAGCCCAGCTTCATGGAGACGGTTGCGAATGATCCTCGCCGATACCCCAGGAGCAACAGTGTCCCTAATTTTCTGGGAAGTGGCGGTGCGGTCCCCTACGGCACTGCGTAGGATCCTACGGTTTTGGCGTGCATCCGTGCATCGCTGCGGTCCGGTCCCAGGTCGACGGGCACGTGCACCTTCCGCCGACCACTGGCGACAACATCGATGTACTGTGGAGACCTCACGCCCCACGTGTTGAGCAATTCGGCGGTACTTCCACTATACGCCCTCGCTCAAAGTCCGTCAACTGCACATACGGTTCACGTCCACGCTGTCGCGGCATGCTACCAGTGTTAAAGACTGCGATGGAGCTCCGTATGCCACGGCAAACTGGCTGACACTGACGGCGGCGGTGCACAAATGCTGCGCAGCTAGCGCCATTCGACGGCCAACACCGCGGTTCCTGGTGTGTCCGCTGTGCCGTGCGTGTGATCATTGCTTGTACAGCCCTCTCGCAGTGTCCGGAGCAAGTATGGTGGGTCTGACACACCGGTGTCAATGTGTTCTTTTTTCCATTTCCAGGAGTGTATGTTACCTAGACAAATATATTCCGGAGGTTTCCTTACTATACATCAATTATTTTTTGGTGTTGCGATTATTTTCCATATGTGTATTTTCACAGAAACGAATTTAGATGGGGTAAAAAACCAGGTAAATATTGTTTACATTATTATTCTGTAAGTAGCCACCATTGTACCAAAATACTGAAAAATATCCCTGAACAACTTCCGAACATCTCCATTCAGTGAACCGGTACACGAAGTGTGTATCGGCGAACTGTGCACCAGTAAACGTATCCATATTGCATCGTTGACGTACAATCAACACTGCCGGAAAAACAAAACGCAAAAAGAACTGAGAAATACTTCAAAATAGCTCTGAGCACTATGGGACTTAACTTCCGAGGTCATCAGTCCCCTAGAATTTAGAACTACTTAAACCTAACTAACCTAAGGACATCACACACATCCATCCGCGAGGCAGGATTCGAACCTGCGACCGTAGCGGTCCCGCGGTTCCAGACTGTAGCGCCTAGAGCCGCACGGCCACTCCGGCCCGCCTGAGCAATACTGAATGCAAGCTTGAGGACGAAGTATAAAATGGGCATTACTGTTGTCAACAGCAAATGCCATAAGTTAGTGGAACAAATTTATTTGAAACAAGACACACAGCGAATGCAATCAACATTTGCACTATTTTGCAGATATTATCAGTACAATACAGATACAAAAATAAATTGGTGGTAAAGAATCAAACGAAACACAATAACTTTATAACAAGCCACTGGAGTCCACGCATTCCTCATACCAAAGTATTAAGATAATATCACTAAACAGCCTGCTCTAAAAAAACACCCAGAGATTCTCCTGAAGATAGTTTTACATCTGATTATTTCGTCCCGTTAAGACCAAGTGCCAAGAACATTGTCGCACTGTACGTTCACTTCACTTGCCAGAGTACTATACTCAACTTACCGTTGACATATGCAACAGTATCAAGAACTGCGTTAAAACCTCTGTAAAAATATGAAAGACCTTTGATGTTAATGCAAATGTCCATCACGGAAGTGCCCCGAGTCCCTTATTGGTTAATGTTGTAATGAATTATCTAACTGCCAAAATATACAAACCAGCATCGTGGAATCTGCTAGTACCACTTTGTAACTCATGATTGATTCCTTAAACTAATTCCATGCGACTGATTACAACCATCCTCTAGGTACTAGACGGTCCCTTTCCTTCAGCACATGAGGTATGCCTGATCTTGGATTAACTGTGATTGCTTCTTCGCGATTCCACCACCTGCTGTAGAGTTGGGTAGCTGTAGAATGTCCCTGAAGGTTTAGTTATGCGGGTGACAGCCAATGATTAGTCGACGTTCAGTCACTGAGCTTCCCTGAGGGTTCCACTCAGTTGTTACGCTTCTCTATAGATAACACAAGACTCACTCCCCGTGCCGCGCTGGTAGTCGCGTGATCTAAGGCGCCTCTTGCCACGGTTCGCGTGGCTCCCCCCCCCCCCCCCCTTCCCGTTAGAGGTTCGAGTACTCCATCGGGCGGGCATGGGTGTGTGTGTTGTCCTTTGCGTAAGTTAGTTTAAGTTAGATTAAATAGTGTGTAAGCCTAGGGACCGATGATCTCAGCAGATTGGTCCCATAGCAACTCAACTGCCTCCTTTTTTACTGGTTGGTCTGCCTCTCATGACATCTAGCGGTCAGTTTCACTCTGCATGTAAATAGTATATCTTCTGTACAAATTATAAATTAGAGTCTCCCACTACCAAGGCTTTTTTGTTTTGTTTTACTGTATGTCAGGATTTAATGTTAGTATTTTGATATGGTTCCCACTAATAGACTGACTGAGTTAGCTGGAAGGTGTTGGTATATTGCGACCATAGTCGCATCTCGTTTCGTGGTATTGGTTCATTTTGGTACATTAGAGCGGAGTCTGTTCTGTCGAACATGCAGGAACTCATACGGGAATCAATAATTTGCGAGTAGGGGTTAATGTACGAGGGACGCTACATTACCGCGTGGGACTGTGTCCAGAGGGCCGAAGTAGTTAAGGCAACTACTTCTGAGAAGCGGTAAATCGGGGTTAGATTGCCGATACGGCACAAATTTTCAACTTTCACCTTTACATTATCACAACGCCATGTGCGGCTGGAAGTAACGAATTGCCTTTCATCTCTTCTCTTTATTTTCGGTTACCTAGTCTTATAGCAAAGAAATGTGTACATTTGAGTGGCGTCTGTTCTGTCGGACATGTCCGACAGAACAGGCACCACTCTTGATGACGCAGATGGTGCATACTTTTGTATCAAATAAAGAAGGGGGAAAAGAAGGGAAGGGATGAGTGAGAATTCATTACTCCCAGCCGCACAGGGCATTGTAGTAACGCAATTACGAAAACCTAAAAATTTGAATTGGTCAGGGACTGTATCTTAACGGGTGAAACGGTCAAGGCAACCACTCACCAGAAGCAGTAAATCCAGGGTTGTATCCCGGTCCGCCACAAATTTTCAACTTTCACCATTGCTTTACCACAGTGCCCCGTGCGGCTGGAAATCACGGATGCCCACTTGTCCCTTCCCTTTCTTTCCCCATACCCTGTTTCATATAAATTTATAGACCAAAGGTGTCATCACGAATGGTGTCTGTTCTGTCGGACACGTCCGACTCCACTCAAATATATACATTTCTGTAAGAGCGCCGACCAATCGATGGGACACTGCTCCATCACAGTTCAGTCTCTTGTTTGTTAAGATACGTTTTGTACACCAGGAGTGGGAAATTTCTGTTGCTTTCCCCTATTATTTCATGAAATAAGCTATATTTTCGTCTGTCACATCGACAACAGCATAGAGTTGTCCCCCCCATATAGAGTTTTTCTGAAAGTAGATAGTTGTGGAAGTAGATCTGTATTTTGTGGTCATTCGATCGCCGTCCACCATAAGGGTGCCGTTTGGTGCTTATGGGCGCACAGCTTGCAGGTTTTGGGGAAACGTAAATGTCGTAACTGCGATAGCACTAACCGTATTCTGAGCACGCAACTTGTGTTTCTTAGTTTGGCTATAATTTGTGGAATTTTGTTGTACTATTAACTTCGATTTTGCATAGTGACCCCATGAGCAGATCTTGTTGCACTTTCTCCAACGCGTTAGTATCAATTTGTAATTAGAGCCGGCCGCGGTGGTCTAGCGGCTCTGGCGCTGCAGTCCGGAACCGCGGGACTGCTACGGTCGCGGGTTCGAATGCTGCCTTGGGCATGGGTGTGTCTGATGTCCTTAGGTTAGTTAGGTTTAAGTAGTTCTAAGTTCTAGGGGACTTATGACCTAAGATGTTGAGTCCCATAGTGCTCAGAGCCATTTGAACCTTTTTTTTTTGTAATTAGATTTGAGTTCTAGAGTACTTTGTTCTCTGTAATTTTTTATTGAGATCTTTGTCAGTCTATAGAGTAAATAAATATCCGTTACTCTCAGCCTTGACTTGTATTCCAAGATCCTTTAAATTGTCTTACAACTGTTCCATTGTTCGGTGACCCACTAATAATGAATTTCGCCTGGTGCACATCTAGGCTTGTCGTTCTCACTGTGACAGCTTCATCGTTGTGGACAGTGGCCGCACTCGACGATCAGTTATATCAGAAATTCAAAGAAAAGAAGGAACGTTGTACTCGCTCGTCTCGTGTGATCAAACATTTGTTTTATAACGAGCATTGCTCTGATCCAGAACTGGGAGCCAATTTTTATGTCGACTGTTATCCAGATTCTTACTTTTGATTTCTTTCGATATCCTGTAGTGAGCACGGCACAGTGAGACACATCTTGGGGCACCAAAAACTTCTAGCAACAATTTTTGTCCCATTTCTTTGCCTCCTCATTTATCTGCAGCTGTGGCAAATGTGTGGCTCATGTGGACTATGTTTTTTGTAATTTGCTTTCTAGTGAATGCGCCTGTATTTTGGGGATACTGTCAAAAAAGTTATGTTGATGGTTCAAATGGCTCTGAGCACTATGGGGCTTAACATTTATGGTCATCAGTCCCCTAGAACTTAGAACTACTTAAACATATCTAACCTAAGGACAGCACACAATACCCAGTCATCACGAGGCAGAGAAAATCCCTAACCCCGCCGGGAATCGAACCCGGGAACCAGGGCGCGGGAAGCGAGAACGCTACCACACGACCACGAGCTGCGGAAAAAGTTATGTTGAATGAGATTTTTCTTCATATGAAGTGTGAAGGTGGTTTTTTTTTTTTTTGTACTCCGTACAATTCGCTGATGTCAAATTTATAATTGCACAAGGTTTTGTGTAATAGATTCTCATTTCATTTCTTTTGTACATCGATATCGCTAGTCGAGCACAACCTAGAGAGGTAAAGCGAATTCTTAGCCAGTTGTATTCAATGGAATTGAAGGAAGTCGTCCAGAATTTTCTGTGGGGCAGGTGTCAACAGTAGTTGCATTGCCTGAAACCCAGGAAGCTACGCTAACAGCTGAGAAATATCACATTAACAAGGCTTGCAGAAGAGTAAACCGTTGCACAAGGCAGCTCAAATCTTGGAAACATGGGAGATCAGTGCTGGGTAAAACAAATACTAGAAAAATCCGAAGCAGATAGGAAAGAAATTCATGGTAAAAATAGGAAAGGAGAAACAGATGGGAAAGAACTACTAGAGAGAGGGAGAAAAACAGAGGAGAGAGATAGGAAAGGTAAGGACGATAGAAAATAAGCATGGGAGAGACATAGGAAGGCAGAAGCAGGTAGGTAGAAGATAGATAAAAGGCCGAATCAGACAGAAAAAAAATATATGGAAAAGATGACTGACCTAGCGAGAGAACTCTATTCCCGATTGAAATCAGTGGACGAACAGCTGGGCAAGGTAACAGAACTGTTGGAAAGTAGTTTAAAGGCAGCCAGCTGAACTTTTGGCCATTTCACAGGA
Source organism: Schistocerca cancellata (assembly GCF_023864275.1). NCBI lineage: Eukaryota > Metazoa > Arthropoda > Insecta > Orthoptera > Acrididae > Schistocerca > Schistocerca cancellata. Next base: position 543,522,163 of record NC_064629.1, on the reverse strand, counting down.
AACTGGAATTTTTGAATTGACACATGAGTGGAGATGTTATTGCGAAAGTATTACCAGTCGCAAGACACCATACAATTTTCACAGAATTTGGATCGAAAATTATGAAGCTATACTTGTCAACTGCTGAACAACATCCAAGAAAGGAATTAGGAGTAACCCACTGAATTACAGGCCCATATCGCTGACCTCAATTTGCAGTAGGATTTTGGAGCATATACTGTGCTCCAACATTATGAATCACCTTGAAGACAATGTCTTATTGATACATAACCAACACGGATTCAGAAAATATCGTTCTTGTGCAACACAGCTAGCTCTTTATTCCCATGAAGTAATGTGTGCTGTCGACAAGGGATCTCAGATCGATTCCATATTTGTAGATTTCCAGAAGGCTTTTGATACCGTTCCTCACAAGCGACTATTAATCAATTTTCGTGCATATGGAGTATCGCGTCAATTGTGTGACTGGATTCGTGATTTTCTCTCAGAGAGGTCACAGTTCGTAGTGATAGACGGTAAATCATCCAGTAGAAGAGAAGTGATATCTGGCGTTCCACAAGGTAGTGTCATAGGCCCTCTGCTGTTCCTGATTTACATAAACGATCTAGGTGATAATCTGAGCAGCCCCCTTAGATTGTTTGCAGATGACGCTGTAATTTACCGTCTAGTAAAATCATCAGACGATCAATTCAAATTACAAAACCATCTAGAGAGAATTTCTGTATGGTGCGAAAAGTGGCAATTGGACTAAACAAAGAAACGTGCGAGGTCATCCACATGGGTACTAAAAGAAATCCGATAAATTTTGGGTATACGATAAATCGCACAAATCTAAGGGCTGTTAGTTCGACTAAATACCTAGGAATTACAATTACGATCAACTTAAATTAGAAAGACCACATAGATAATATTGTGGGGGAGGCGAAACAAAGACTGCGCTTTGTTGGCAGAACACTTAGAAGATGCGACAAACCCACTAAAGAGACAGCCTACATTACACTTGTCCGTTCTCTGCTGGAATATTACTGCGCGGAATGGGATCCTTACCAGGTAGGATTGACGGAGGATATCAAAATAGTGCAAAGAAGGGCAGCTCTTTTCGTGTTATCGCGCAATAGGGGTGAGAGTGTCACTGATATGATACGCGAGTTGGGGTAGCAGCCACTGAAACAAAGTCTTTGCGGCGAGATCTATTTACGAAATTTCAATCACCAACTTTCTCTTACGGATGCGAAAATATTTTGTTGACACCCACCTATGTAGGGAGAAATGATCATCATAATAAAACAAGAGACATCAGAGCTCGAACGGAAAGATTTAGGTGTTCCTTTTACCCACGCGCCATTCGAGAGTGGAATGGTAGAGAAGTAGTATGAAAATGGTTCGATGAATCCTCTGCCAGGCACTTAACTGTGAATTGCAGGGTAACCATGTAGATGTAGATGTAGCTGTAGAACAAAATAGGGTGCGTCTGTGCATGATAAAAGCTCCACCACTTTCAGAAACTTGTTTTCAAACCTATTCTGTGTACAATCGATGAGTTTCTGAAATGGAATCAGCATCTCGACCACCCATACGGTATTGCTGATTCACATACAGATTAATCCAATGGCAACAGAACAGAAGAGACCGCTGCTCTGTGTTGAAAAGAGTGATTAGGAGATATTCAATTTACTACTAACAGATCTCAACGAGTATGTGTGGGAAGACAAGAGAGCTGATGTGGTAACAGAAAGATAGCAGTGCAGAAACGCTTAAGTGACTGAGTGAATGAACATTAACGTAGGGCAAAGTACCAGTGGCAGCCGGCCTCAAAATCAGAGGCCTTGCTGAAGAAATGAGAGATCCAGACACTGCAGCAAGAGACCCTTTCCAGAAAATGGTACTATAGGACAGCCGACGGCGCGGGCAAATGGAGCAGTGCAAATAGTAGAAGTTCCGAATCCAGCTCCAGACCCGAGTCAACAAGTGTGTCTCAACATTGTGCAGAAAACGAGAGCAGATAGAGGCCATGACTACGCATTGAAGATGTTGTAATAGGACAAGGTTAGAGAGGACCTAATGGCCGATATGGACGTCACTGAAGTAGCAGCGTGTTCCATCGCAGATATTAAAATTGGTATAATCCTTGTTTGTGTTCAGTAATAAGTCTTTGTGTAATACGAGGGAGTGCTGAAAAGTAATGACTCGATTTTTTTTTGTGAAAACTCTGAATGCTTTTTAAATAAAACATACTCTATGAACATTCTACATCTTTATTCCTCATGTCTACGTATTTACACAGGCGAAGAAAATTCAACGCCAAAAAGGAGTTATGTGACATAAACAAACATTGGAAGGCGTGTTCCTACATAGGAAAGATGATGTTTGTTTAGTCACATAAGAATGGCGCTAATAGCACTACTATGAAGATGCAAATCAAGTTTGCTTCAAATACACGCTGTAACGATCGTGAGCGCTAGTTACCTTTGAGATTGGACGTCCTGAGTTTATGTTAGTCAAGAATGGCTGTAAGGCGACAAAGACGCCATTTTCAACTCCTGACTGAGACTGAACGAGGTAGTCTATTAGGGTTACGAGCAGCTGGATGTTCCTTCTGCGATATAGCAGAAGCACGTTGCAGGAATATAGCCACTGTACATGACTACAGGCAGCGGTGGCACTAGCATGTACGTTCGCATAAAGACCGGGCTCCGGACGGCCACGCGGCACTCCCGAGAGGGAAGTCCATCGTGTTCAGCGTATGGCTTTGGCGCATCGTACTGCATCTGTAGCAGCAATCTGAGCAGCAGTTAGCACAACAGTGACACAAATAGGCTACTCGAGGACAGCTCTGAGCTAGACGCCCTGTAGCGTGCATTCCAGCGACTCCAAATCACTGCAATTTGCGGTGGCCCTGTGTTAGAAGGCCAGCTGAGAGCTTGCGACCAACCTGTCTGCATGCTACACACACTGGAGTTATGGTCTGGCGTGTGATTTCGTATGTCAGTAGGAGCACTCTCGTAGTTATCCCACGCACCTTGACTGTAAATTTGTACGTCAGTCTGGTGATTAGTCCTGTTGTGCTGCCATTCACAAACAGCATTCCAGGGGGTGTTTTCCAACAGGATAACGCTCTCCCACATACAGATGTTGTAACCTAACACGCACTACAGAGTGTTGACTGCTCGATCACCTGATCTGTCTCCAATCAAGCACATATGGGACATCATCGGATGACAACTCCAGCGTCATTCAAATCGAGCATTAACCGTCCTTGTATTGACAGACGAAGTGAAACAGGCATGGAACTCCATCCCACAAACTGACATCCAAAACCAGGACAGTAACGCATGCACGTTTGCATTGTCTGACTTTGTGGACAGAGCCACAAACTCACTTCTACCTGGAGCACTTCATCACTATGAAAGTGAAGTCGTTGATGGTGTTCTTTAAGTTTTTGAAACAGATGAAACTTGGATGGGGCCGAGTCGGGACTGTATAGAGGATGGTCAACGACAATGAACGAAAGGCGTCGGACTGTTGCACATGTCGCAGCGCTCTTGTATGGTCTGGCATCGTCATGCTTAATGAGAGGGTGCCCATTGTGTCGACGATTTCTTCGAATACGTGCCGTCGGTTTTCTGAGGTCTCTCACCCATCTACATAGCTACGTTACACACCGCCACTTTATACGTTTCAATTCGGAGCCCTCCAGTGACAGGAGCAACTAGCGTCAGAGAAGCAGAATAGTCGACCGAGTAATATGCGTGACATGCAACACCTCAACCGATATTGACAACAGAATAAAAAATTCGGCGGCATTACTTTTCAGCAAGCCTTCATACTTCAACGACACCTGTAGTTGCCACAGCTCGTGTATGTGCTTGTACCTTTTGTGGGAAATATGAAGGGCAAACTTTTGCGCGTTTCCCGCTCTCAAAATCGCAAGGTGCAATTATCTCATGTTTCTAGAGCATAATGCCTGCTTTGCAGATGTTTCAGATAATGAAGCAATGTTACAGTCAGCGGCGGAACACGACCATATGAATAATTTTTTTTCTGTTTCAGAAGCATTGAGGATGTAAGGTAACAAAATGTGATGTATTGTTCCGCTAAAATTGTATTTTTTCTCTCGGTATCGTATCTCATTTTCTTTCTTTTGGGTTAGTATTCGTGTTATGTGTAACAAATTTCATTGTCAGATGGTACATCCTTCTTTGAGGAAAATATTAGTTTCTACCGTTTGTCCAGAACCGTAAAGAGTGTATCTAATCGCATAGTGACTGAGAGGTAACTATTGTGTGTGGCATGAGGAACATTAAGGGATGCTGTATTCTGTGTAGTTAGTGAACGCACTGCAGGCGTTATTATGAGATTTTTTTTGGCTTACCACCGCCTGCTAATTACGCCCCAGGGCATTTACCGATTTAATTTTTTTTGGGGGGGAATTTTTGGGAGTTATCAGACGGCAGCTTTTACCAGTAGCGTGCACTTACGTTGTTAGGAATTGCATCTTTCTCTGTGTCATTTTCTTACGTTAGCTAGCCTAGCCAGCATTGTCCGAACGTGTTTCCTAATTTTGTTCACACCACCATCTCCTAGTTTACTGTGGGTAGCGCACATATCGCTTAGACAATCATACAAGTAGACTTAAGATAAAGCACCAGTAGTTTGTTAAACATAAGATTCTGGGGGGTAACGAGATTTCAGTAAGATAATGAGTACAGAGCTAAACCATGTCAGGATTTGCACTTAATTTTTTGCTGTGGAAATCTTGTTTTGATTGGTTTTGATTTGAGGATAAATAAATTGGACTAAAGAATCAAGCCAAAATACTTTTACATTAAATTTTGCTTGGTTGCACAGTCACATTGATTCTAAGGTTTAATGATGCAATACATCAACACAAGACTATCGTGTTACAGGATAATGTTGTACACAGTTACAGAACTTGATAACTGTAGCACAATTGTTTCAGGAGCAGACGACCTGTGGAGAGATGTGAGGAACAGGTATCGACGTAAAACGGCCATCGGGTAACTCTAAGCCACAGAAGTGGCCATAATTTTAAACGAGTGTAGTCTTTCACGACCTGAGCTGTCTCTCAGAAGAAATAAAAATACTCTGTAAATCAAGCTTATGTGAAACAGTCTGTTTTGTGGAGAACGAATTGATGTTAAAACACAATTAATTTATTTTAAAAATAATTTTTCGTAACCATTTATTTTTCAAGGTACATGCCTCCATTTAGTGGTGCAGCTTATGCCCACGTCCACTATTCTCTAGGTTATATTTATTAAGTAACTGTTGCATCTGGACCATTGATGGGCCACTGGCTTCTATTCTTAATTATCGTATTACTTCACGTATTTTGTGACTTTTGCACACAGTTAAATAAATTATGTAACTTGTCAGTAGTGAGGACAAATAACTAAACTATCTGCTTCTCTACTATAGGGAGTGTTAGATCTTACGTTAAACGCTATTAGTTGTTGTGTTCTTATGAGATGTCATATCCACAACACTTCCTTCTCAAGCAGAATTAACTATATATTTATCTTCCTTGTGACAGTCATGCAAAACGTTATTTTATTATTGTAAGACATCTATTCATCCTTTTGTTGCATTAATCATGAGTCGTAAGTTGAAATTGATGGGCACAGCTCTACAAAATATGTACGCTACACATATATTTTTCATTATGTAACTCAAGAAAATTTTTGTTAGTTAGTTAAGCAATATTGTAATTTTGACTTCCTAGTGTGGGTGAACATTTTTGTAAGGCATCTATTCATCCTTTTGTTGCATTAATCATGAGTCGTAAGTTGAAATCAATGGGCACAGCTCTACAAAATATGCATGCTATACACAGATTTTTCTTTATGTAACACAAATTTTGATTAACTACGTTAGTTAAGCATCAAACCCGCTGTGTGTACCCAGGCCAAAACTTAATTTTATGAATTTCAGACTTATGTTGTATGGAACAGACATTCTTGATATTATATTTTGATTTTGCTAGCGCATTGTATTTATGTACAAACTTGAGGTACCATATTTATTCTCGGGTGATAATGCCATTATAAATAAAACATGCAATATCGTGTTTTGATATTTTTCAATTACGCTGATGAAAGACTGTTAGGGGTCTTTTTTGATTCTGGTGGTTGTGTGTGGTGTTTTCTGGGATGCTTTAAGCAGGTGACAAATAAAGATTGCTATCCAGGGAGGTTTTATTCTTTTTGCAAGAGGGTTGCAGGAGTGATGTTACATTACTGTCATATAATGGCCGGCCGGTGTGGCCGTGCGGCTCTAGGCGCTTCAGTCTGGAACCGCGTGACCGCTACAGTCGCAGGTTCGAATCCTGCCTCGGGCATGGATGTGTGTGATGTCCTTAGGTTAGTTAATTTTAAGTAGTTCTAAGTTCTAGGGGACTGATGACCACAGATGTTAAGCCCAATAGTGCTCAGAGCCATTTGAACCATTTGTCATATAATGCTATGCGACATTGATTCAGTTTTGCAACTGCTTTGTGGTTAATTTTAGTTAGAGTGTACTGAGCACATTTACTAGGAGGAGAGCTTTGCATTTTTCTATCTAGGATGTTTTCCCTGTGTGTCTCTGGGTCCTCTTTGTAGGCAGGAGGCAGTTAGTGAATCTCATTAGTAAGGGCGAAGGTCCCATGGGAGCTGGGCATTTTTGCGGAAGTAAGGCTATGGTCTGCTTCGTGCCTTTGAAAGCAGAGTTCGTGCCTCACCTAGCCCTGAGTAGAAGGCACTGTGTCGCCACCGCCATCCCCAGAGAATAATTGAGCATGATATATTTGCGTATTCTGTTCGGACATCAGAGGGCGAGACACGGAGATATCGTCTGATCAGTGTGTGAAGGTCCATTGTTTTTGCTCCAAAATTAGGTGCACCCAATCTAATGAGTTGCCCCACCATCATTCTTGGTGCAAAGTAGCTGACCAACTGATCTGACACTGCTTCATCCCAGTATCAACCTCTTATTTCCTAAGGTACGTTTTGTGTACCAATTGTAAGTTCGTGAAGCGTACCCCAATTTTCACACGAAATTGGCGATATTATTGTCTGTCACATTGGCAACAGCATTGAGTCGTTCCCTCCATACTGAGTTTCTTTCAAAATTGAGAGTTGTGGAGGGGGATCTATGTTTTGTGGTCATTCGATTGCTACCTACTGAGAGGGTCACTGGTGCTGAGGGGCCCACCATTTATTCATTTTGGGGAAATGGGTCACAACTGCAGTAGCGTGGTCCATATTCTGTGCATCTAATTACTTGCTTAACTTTCCACGCAGTTTATGTTGCTTAGTTTGGTTATAATTTGTGGCATCTTCATATATCAATGACTTTGATTTTACAAGTTGCCCAGATGAGCAGATCTTGTTGCACTTTCTCCATACTGGCTTCCACACTTTTAGGTATCTCCCCACATTGTTAGTACCATTTATTAATTTCATCCGAATTTAAGAGCACTTCGTTCTCTGCTATTTTTATTGTGATTTTTATGACTCATTAGAGCAAATAAATAGCTATTAATCTCAGCCTTGACTTGAATCCTAAGATCCTTTACATTGCCCTACAACCTTTCCTTGGTTAGGTGACCCACAAATATCTACTATGTGTAACTTGGTGACACCTAAGCTTGTTGTTACCACTGTGACGGCTTTATCGTTGTGCACAGTGGTTAGCTGTATTAGGAATTCAGAGAAATGAACGAGCTTTAAACTACTCGACTTATATGATTAATGATTCGTTTCATAACGAGCATTGCAGTCACTCCGGCCGGCACTGGGACCCAACTTTCAATATAATTTATTACCAGTACACCAGACAAGATGTGCGACTGTAGATACTTAGTGCTACCTATGCCAAGCGGATGCGGATGGCTAGTAAAAAATTCTGTACATCTGAGCGACTGTACCTACAACTATTGCCTAGAAAGCGTATAAGGAGGCATTAGTTTTGTATGTTTAGATAGTGTTGTGTACAAGGAAATAATCGACTCAGTAATAATTATTCCTCTTCTTTAGAGCAGATTTTAAATTTCTACATCTACAGATATATACTCTGCAAGTCAAAGTACAGTGGGTTGTGGAGGGTACGTCTTTCCAGTATTGACGAATTTCTGCCATATCAGTATCCCTACGCGAAATATACGATGGTTGAAGAAGAATTCTCACATAGTCTTTCTCGGGATATGAAGTGAGATTAAATGCGATTGCACTCTAAGGAGTCACCAGAGACCGCTGTTCCCCTATAACAGGCGTGGGTAAAACAGGTAAGCAGCTGCCAGTCAGAGATTCATTGGAAGAATCCTCAGGAAATGTCATTCACCGATAAAAGAGATAGCTTATAAAACCCTCGTTCGATCAATACTTGAATGATGATCGTCAGTCTGCGGTCAATACCATGTAGGACTGTATAGGGAAAACAGAGAAGATCCAAAGAAGAGTAGCTCGTTTCGTTACAGGTCCATTTAGTAAGCACGAAAGCATCACGGAGATGCTTAGCCAGCACCAGCGGCAGACGCAGCAAGAGAGGCGTTATGCGCCCCTGGCTGGTTTACTGCTAAAATTTCTAGAGCGTATGTTCCTAGAGGCGTCAAACAATATATTGGTTACTCCTATGTATATCTCGCAGTATGCCCATGAAGGAAAAATTAGAGAGATTCGAGCTCACAGGCACGCTTACTACACTTGTTCTTCGCGTGAACCATTTGCGACTGAAACAGGAAAAGTCGGAACGGATAGTGGTACACAGTCTACCCTCCGCCACACACCGTAAGATGGCTTGCTGAGTGTGTATGTAGACGTAGATCCAATAGATCCAAGAGGATGGAGATGTGAAAGTGGGGAGTCGTGGAATTCATGATCTTTTATTTCGTTTCAGGATAGCTAAGGAACACAAAAAAGATAACTGTTTATTTCTCTTTGCCTTCAGCCTTCTCCAAAATTCCTTCACTTTCTCAGTATGAGTTTTTCTTTTCATCTGTCCATTTGACTCTAGTTGTTTTTCGGTTTGTGTAACCTTCCTGAAAATCTTTGACTTTCTTGACTTCTAGTCTGAATTTCTCTCTTCTGAGAAAGGTCTCCTGTTCAGTCTGCATTTCTTTTAAGTTCTTTTTGGTCTTGTTTTTGCATCCAGTTACTTTGTCTGGGTTCGTGTTTTGGAAGCATGCGTGGGTCTTCTGTGTCAGTCTGTATTCAAATGGCTCTGAGCACTATGCGACTTAACTTCTGAGGTCATCAGTCGCCTAGAACTTAGAACTAATTAAACCTAACTAACCTAAGGACATCACACACATCCATGCCCGAGGGAGGATTCGAACCTGCGACCGTAGCGGTCGCTCGGCTCCAGACTGTCTGTATTCCTTCATTCTCTCTGGATGCCCAAAGTGTGTAACACTTCTTTTCCTCATCTCATGTGTTACTTAGGACAGAATGAGCACATTTACTTATTTCTTCTTAAAAAAAATATATTTGTTCTTGATTGAACCCAACATATTTCGCGAAATTTTTCTACATAATCCAAATCTTCTAAGGCCATTTTTCATCCAGTTAAGAGTAGTGCTTCCGACCCATAGGCCACTTTTGGTTGTACAGCTGTATTACGGTGCCTTAATATAAAATCGATAGAAAAAAATTTTTTTTGTCACAGATCTCTTATTTTCATCTATACTCTTTTCATCTTATCAGTTCTGATTTTCATTGCTTCTTTTTCACTTTTTTGTTTACATTTTCATCCAGCTGTTTAAGGTTATCTGTTTTTGTATGCTGTCATACTTGATTTTTAAAGTTCATGGTGATACCCTTTCATTGGTCATGTATTCAGACTTATCAAACGATAATTGTAGACCTACTTTTTTTAACTGTTGTCTTCAGAAGTTCTAGTCTTTTCTTTGTACTCTTGAAGGTATCAGCTGTTAGTGTAAGTTCATCTGCAAAGACCAAACAAGTTATTGCTTGCTTCGGTCTACACAGAGTTAAGCAGTTTAGAGATTTTTCTTTTTCTTCCTCTATTGGCCGTTCTCTTATAACTTCTTCCACCCCACTCTTGAATAATATTGGTGACAAACTGTCTACTTGTCTAACTCCCGACTTCTGCTGGAGACATCAAATTCAGATGGCTCTGAGCACTATGGGACTTATCATTTGAGGTCATCAGTCCCCTAGACTTAGAACTACATAAACCTAACCAACCTAAGGACATAACACACATCCATGCCCGTGGCAGGATTCGAGCCTGCGACCGTAGCAGCAGCGCGGTTCCGGACTGAAGCGCCTAGAACGACTCGGCCACACCGGCCGGCGACATATTAAATCCTCAATTAGATAAATAAATTGGGATTTAGGAGTAACAGAACCTGTTCAGAGCAAATTCTAAACCTTAAACGAATAATTTGGTATAAAAAAATGAAAAGATAGTACTAATATTCGTTGATTTTAAAGTTTTATCGTTCGATATGCCTTGACTCACTCCTCAAAACCTTGAAGGAACTTGTAGCAGATAGAAAAAGTCTAGAAATAATTAAACGAACTTTTACGAACACAATATCTAAAGTCAAAGATCTTGAGACAACCTCTATCCCCTTCTAAACTGTATCACTCTGCAGAACAACCACTGCTCTTTCTTTCCGGTCATCAGTCTCGTGACTGGTCTGATGTGGCCCACCATGAATTTTTGTCCTTCACCAACCTATACGTTCCAGAGTAGAACTTTCGACCAACGTCCTGAATTACTTGTGGATGTATTCCAAGCCCTCTCTTTCCCTCTGGTTTTTACCGACTGCCGGCCGCGGTGGTCTAGCGGTTCTGGCGCTGCAGTCCGGAACCGCGGGACTGCTACGGTCGCAGGTTCGACTCCTGCCTCGGGCATGGGTGTGTGTGATGTCCTTAGGTTAGTTAGGTTTAAGTAGTTCTAAGTTCTAGGGGACTTATGACCTAAGATGTTGAGTCCCATAGTGCTCAGAGCCATTTGAACCATTTTTTTTACCGACTACAATTCCTTCAAGTACCAAGGATGTTATCCCTTGGTTTTTAACACATGTCCTAGCATCCTGTCCTGTCTTCTTGTCAGTGTTTTCCACATATTACTCTCCTTTCCAATTTTGCGGAGCATTTTCTCATTTCTTCCACCCAATCTCCAATATCCTTCTGTAACACCATATCTCATACGCTTCGATTCTGTTATGCTTCGGGTCTGTCATAGTCTTTTCCATAAAATGATGTGCTCCAAGCGTACTTTCTGCGAAAGTTATTCGTCAAATGAAGGTCGATGTTTTATAACAATAGACTTCCTTTGGCCAGAATGCGCTCTTTGCCTGTCGTAGTCTGCTTCTTTTGACATTTGCTTCGTCCATCATCTGCTACTTTGTTTCCAAAGTCGCAGAATCACTTAACTTTGTCTACTTCGTGGGCGCTATTTTTGAAATTAAGTTTATCGATTGTGTAACTTCTGCTACTCATCAATACTTTCGTCTTTCTTTCGTTTACTCACAATTCATATTAAATGATCATGAAAGTGTTCATTTCTTTCAACAGGTTACACACTTTTTTCTCATTTTCTGGGAAGTTTTTATTTTCCCCATTGCTTTATTGATGTACGGATTATACAGTGATAACAAAAGAATACATCCCTGTCTTATACCCTGTCTAAGCCGAGCAATTCGTTCCTGATCTTTCATTCTTATGTTTCCATCTTGGTTCTTGTACATATTGTACATTACCCGCATCTCCCTATAGATTGCTCCATTTTACGTTGTCGAAGGCTTTTTCTAGGTCAGTGAGTCGTACGAAGGGTCTTGATTTTTCCTAAACCTTGCTTCCATTATCGAGAACAAAGTTATAACAATACAAACGAGTGCAGCTTCTAGTCAAAGAGCATTCCATAATCAAAGACAGCGAAGTGTTTGACCAATAGGCAAAGAGTTGCATCATGGAAGGAGTTCTTTTATTTGTACGTCTACGTTCTATAGATTTCGTAATCACTGTAAGAAAAGGGGCATTTAAGGAATGTTGCCGACTCTGATAACCCTCTCAGAAGACGAGAGGATACAACTTTCCAAGGATTTGACCATACACTCCTAAAACAAGATGGTGCCGGAAGTTAAAACTTTCACCACGACGATAACAAGAATGTGAAATGGACACGAGTGTTATCCTGTACATCAGTACTGAATCGAAGTTTCAACCTCTCCAGACTGCGAAGATCACCCTCGCAACTAGCAGACCTAACTCAGCCACTGCTCATCAGTTGCCTCTACGCCATTCATCAGTTCAACCTCTCTAAGACAATCGTCGGACTGGGAATGCTACTACCATCAAGCTTCACGAGCCTTGCCCAACACCCAAAAATATATGTCCACGTCGTAAACTCTCAAGAAACGGACATTCATCTCTAAATTCCGAGATCTGAAGACACTGAACTACAGCAACCTCAATACTCGATTTACTACACGGGTGCACACCAGCAACTGATAAAAGAAGAAGAAACTGTCTACACTCGTCTTATTATTGATTATTTGTCTACACTTCAGTCTCCTGCCCGATCAGTTATTTATTTCGAATATATTCCATAAAACTTAGTCGAGTATAACATGACTGCCAATTTGTGACGTTCTCAGCACAAGAATAAGAAAGTGTATATTATCTGAAAAAAAAAAGAACGGAAGATCAGGAATGAATTGCTTGACTTAGAAAGGGTGTAAGACAGAGATGTATTCTTTTGTTCTCACTGCTTTAAAACTGCATGTGATCGCTTTGGTCTTTCCATCAATGCGGTAAAACGAAGGTACTCGCACAACCTGCACCAGGATTAACTTTCCCTGAGTCCAACATCTCCATCCTAGACACAGCACTGGAACAGATTGAGTACTTTTCATATCTTGGAAGCATCTTATCTAGACGGTATACCTGGGAAAAAATGTTGATAGATGAACTGGGGCTGCCCATGCAGCTTTTGGACGGTTAATACACAGTCTTCATGAATAAAGACCTAATGCTGCACACTAAACTCATCGTGTACAGAGCTGTTGTGATTTCTACGCTCCTGTATGGCTATTAAACTTGGATACTACATCACCGTGATGTCAAGAAACTTGAGCGCTTCCATCAACAAAAAATGAGATTCATCCTGAACATTAACTGTTCAAATGTTCAAATTTGTGTGACTTCCTCTGGGTCCAAACTACTGAGGTCATCGGTCCCTAGGCTTACACACTGCTTAAAATAACTTAAACTAATTTATGCTAAGAACGACACAGACACCCATGCCCGAGGGAGGACTCGAACCTCAGGTGGAGGGTCCGCACAATCTGTGACAGGATGCCTCAAACTGCGCGGCCACTCCGCACGGCGAACATTGACTGGCAAGACCATGTGACCCACACTGCGGCTCTCGAGAAAGCACATCTAAACAGGACTGAGACAACCATCGTCGCTCATCAACTGAGATGGTTTGGCCATATTCATCAAATGAATGATACGATGCTACCCCGACAAATATTGTATGGCGAACTCTATTTTGGCAGTAGACCTCATGGAGCCCCTCTCAAGCACTTTAAGGACTAGCTAAAACGCATCATGAAGACTAGTGGGGTCAATATACAGACATGGGAAGATTGAGCTGTGGATCGCTTACTGTGGAGGAACACTACATTCACTACTGTCAATTGCTTGAAGGACAGCGCCGCGGACACGAAGAGGCCAAGCGACAAGGAAGAAAGCCCCGTCAGTTACAACCCCGCCCTCCTCGACCCATTCAGTGCGATTTGTGTGGGCGCATCTTTTATGCTACCACTGGTCTGTTCAGCCAGTGGAAACACATCCATAAGTTGAGTGGAAATGCTCATTCTATGCAGGAAGAAGCTGTGCACATCCCTAATCGAGTTGCAGCCGACGACGACGACGAGTTTCGAATTAGGGAGATGTATCGAAAATTCACTGTTAACATAAGAAAAAAATATGTAATTGTAAATATATTATATAACAATGTTATCGGCTAAATATTTGGGTAGCTAGAGGCCAAATAAATTTAAAGAAACTACCTCTCTGGTACCTTTACCTTTCCTAAAGCTAATCCATAGTCATCTAATAAATTAGTCGAGCATCACGAAATCTGAGCAAATACCCCGGCACTAGAAACGCGACTGTCCGTGTGTAGCGTTAACTTTCGCTTTCATTGTGCTACTGACCCAGTGACGCACCAGTCTGCATCGCCAGCGACATCAGCGGCAGTAACGAAGCTCTTCACGCGCGCGGGCGTGACTCCCCCTCTTCCAATCCTTGCCCCCACCCGAGCCGCCCTCGGCACGATGCGGACATGTGCACCAGAGGAACAATGGAGGCGTCCGCTGAGGACGCGCGAGGGAACGGTGGTGGGGTAAGTGGGGTAGCTGCCGCGGAAGGCGGCCGCTTCCATTTCATTCAAGGTTCTCCATCTCCAAGAACTGGCGTGTCTCACACGAAGGGCGCTGTTGATTCAAGGAGCGACGTTCTTGACTCAGTCGATTGTTCGTAGCGAGTGAGTTTACTGGAGCACCCCTGGCGTTTTATTCCTCCACTGAGTCTCACATCTCACGAGGGGTTGTTTCCGTTTACACGTCGGCACTAATTGTCTTTTTTGGGAAGAGCCGTGTGATGTAACGGCCATTTAGGCAGCTGAAAGATAAATAATAATTAGCATACACTAGAGAACAAAAAACGCAGGAGAGAAGGAATAGATAGTTCATTATAAAAAATAGGATATGATGTTACTGTTGCCGGCCGCTGTGGCCGAGCGGTTCTAGGCGATTCAGTCCGGAACCGCGCGACTGCTACGCTCGCAGGTTCGAATCCTGCCTCGGGCATGGATGTGTGTGATGTCCTCAGGTTAGTTAGGTTTCAGTAGTTCTAAGTTCTAGGGGACTGATGACCTCAGATGTTAAGTCCCATAGAGCTCAGAGCCATTTGAACCATCTGTTACTGTAATTTAGATTTTATCTGAGCAAAAAATGAATGACACAAAAGCCAGAATGATATTGATGTGAGAGAATTGGAGGAACCTAAGAGCTACTAGGAATAGGAAAACTACTGGTTTAGATGGTATTAATATAGAAATGTGGAAATATGGAGGGTTGATCGATGTTGGAGATGTAAGAAGGTACCAAAAGACTGGCTAAACGTCAAATTAATATATATCTTTAAAAAGGCGATAAAAATAAACGGAGAACTATAGAGTTATAAAGCTCCTGTATTCAGTCTATAAATTATATGGCAAAATCGTGAATGCAAGGCTAAAAACTATCATCTGAAGGACAGTCAGATTTTAGAAAGGGTCAGACTATTGACAATGTTTTCATACTACAACAAGTTATGGAAAAGAGACGACAATAGGAGAAACCATCTTGTTTTTATTGAGTTTGGAAAGGCATTTGATGATGTGAACAGAGAAATTCTGTGGTATATAACGGCTGAACGAAGTTATTCATCTAATCTCATAGACTCTATTAAGAGTCTATACACAAACACCGAAATTGTTATAGATATGGGAAATATAATTAAAAAGCCAAAGAACACAACCAAAGTGGTAAGACAAGGATGTTGTATTTCTCTGACACTCTTAACCCTCCTCTGGGCTCGTTGGGAAAGTTACGTGACTTAAGACCCCAGTCATTTTACTGGAGCACTTCATTTCTTGTTGGGTTTCGTCACAATTTCCTTGTTGTAACATCACACAGTTATATGGGTTGGGTTGTGTTGGGGAAGGAGACCAGACAGCGAGGTCATTGGTCTCATCGGATTAGGGAAGGACGGGGAAGGAAGTCGGCCGTGCCCTTTGAAAGGAACCATCCCGGCATTTGCCTCGAGCGATTTAGGGAAATCACGGAAAACCTAAATCAGGATGGCCGGACGCGGGATTGAACCGTCGTCCTCCCAAATGCGAGTCCAGTGTTTAACCACTGCGCCACCTCGCTCGGTCACACAGTTATATCTCACACTGTTTTCATTATTAGTGGATCACACACATCAAGTGAAACATTGTGTGTTATGTTGTGTGAGAGAAAATTAAACATTGTATATTGTGCTACATTTTGTTTTACATTGGTTTTTGTTGAATAACTTCCTCAATTTTTTTATAACTTGCTTCAGTTATCATCCTTAGGGTGTATCATTTTAATTTATGTTTGTGAAGACAGCTGAAATAATCTTTGTTTCAAATTTATATTGTAACAAAAATGAAAAAAGAAAAAGTTCAGTACAGTGAAATATCTGTTCTAATTTTACTGAGCTTTAAATGGCCAGGTCAACACAACACACTTACTCGTTTTTATTACATTCTAAGTACATCACAATCTGGATGGAATACGAACAGTAAACAAATTTTCCACGGTTGTCATAACTTTTTTTGCCTTGATTTCTTGAACACAAAGAACATCTTTGTCTTGTGTTGGTGGGTTTGAGATGCACAGGTATTTCTCTCTTCTAAATTAACTTCTCTCTCCCCCTGTAATCTACCTCGTAGTGCGTTATCTTCGCTACTGCATACTTGTGGTAACTGTCTTAGCTCTTCTTTATGCCTCCTATTTATCTCTAATTGCGCCTCTTTGAACCGTAATAACGACTGTACATCTTCCTGATCTGCACCAACATCTGGCTGCGTTCTGTCAGAGCATGTTTCACACCTGCAGGCTCGTATCCAATGGCAAGAAGACCACTTTTTTCTTTCTTTTGAAGGCACCTCCTATCGAGTAGTCTTCTGGTGCTGTAAGGATGCACAAGCTGATGTCCTAGCTGCAACAGAAACCGCCGCCTCTTCTGATTTGAAGTTGTGCTTTGTTGGTAGTGGTACGTCCATATAAGCATGGCAGTGATATCAGCAGTGTCAATCATATTGTAGAATAGTACAAGATGACAGTGCTTCGTGTGGCGTTTCACGCTATAATTGCCCACAGGTTGATCCATAATGTCAACACTCCCCTTGTGTTTCTCTGTAATGTTATGTTACTTCTGGCCTCTTTACGTCGTCAACTTCAGTTGTTGATAAGTGAAGGGAGGAGACAACTATAGCTGCTGATGATTTCCTTGGACGAGCGACAAGGAATCAGGAAATCCAAAATCAGATGAATTTACATCTCGTGAAAGATGTGGCACAGATGAATTTACTTCTCGTGAAAGATGTGGCTGCATCCCTTAGGAATATCAATATTATTTTTCCTCAGAATTCAAACATAGTTGGTTTTTACAGCCAGCAATTCATCACTAATGGTATGGTACTAAAAATTTGTCCGCTACAATATAGTGGCCCTTATTGAAACATTTTGTAGTTAGATACTTTATGACTCTGGAACCATGATTTACTTCTCTCTGTTGACCAGGCTGTTTTTGTAAATAATATGCCCATCCAATGGAAATGCGTGTCTAGAAAAATGGACATTTCCCTCTAAACTCAACAAGCTGTTCATCAACAATTATGAGAGACCCTGGACTGCATATGGAGAAAACTGTGAAATGAACATTTCCCAAATATCTCTAAACGTAGTTAATATAGCATGAATCGAACGATCTGTCCTCGTTTTCCTGTCGTGAAATCAGAGGAAACTGTAATACCTTGAGGAGGATGAGGAGAAGGGAGATTAATTAGCTTTTAACGTCCCGTTGACAACGAGGTCATTAGAGATGGAGCACAACCTCGGATTAGAGACAGGTGGAGAAGGAAAGTGGCCGTGCCCTTTCGAAGGAACCGTTTTCCATAAGCGATTTAGGGAAATCACGGGAAACCTAAATTAGGATGGCCGGACGCGGGTTTGAATAGTCGTCCTCCCGAATGTGAGTTCAGTGTGCTAACCGCTGTGCTACCACGCTTGGTGATAGCTTGAAATCTTTTTAGGTGCATTTTCGCCCTGAAAGTAGGCCTACCAAGTTCCTCGTTCCAATGTTCACTGAAGTTCTCCCACCGTGACCTGTAAGCTCCAAAAGATATAAGCAAACCAATGTAGGCCTCTAATTGCTCCCCATTTAGTTCCTTCCACACTGCACCTCATTTGTACTTTGAGGACAATGTTAGGATGGTCTTCACGCCACTTGTTGTACTCTCGTCTAGCCTCTCTGTCAGTTTCCGTTAGCACGGAAGATATTATTTTTGGGATGATTAGGAGCTTTAAGGCTTCTTTTATTGAAATAGGGAGCACCGCTTTAGAACAAGTTTAATCCCAAATGATATTTGAGATGAAGTCTGGCACTTAGTTGGACGCTCTTTGCACCAAATCATCCCATTTTTCCAATGAAAAAATCTTTCTTAATGTTTTCATTACTATTACATTGTGACCACCATGAGTGATGTCACCTTCATTACGTTCTTCTTCCTCCTCCATTACGTCACTGCCTCTCTCCTCCTCGCTAGTGAGACATTCAGGTCGAAAATAGTCTCATTATCGACTTCAACACTATCTCACATATGAAGGAGAATCTTATCGGCCTCTTCACCGCGAACAAGTTTCCCATCAATCCTGAACAAAAAATAATCCAGTAATTAAATTCTAACCAAAGTTATCAGATAGTAGTTCTTCCTACAATTCATACCGTTTTCATAATTTGTGACGTAAGTACGTTATAACGAACTGACATTTCTTTCTTTTTATGAACTACAAGTGTGAGTCAATAAATAAATCGCAAGTGCCAGAATACCGCATCTCGTTTAAATTTCGCTCCTATACATATATAGCAAGCTGCACATGACGCGTGGAAGATGCCGACACACAGTACTTCGCGGCCAATGGTTAATGATCTGCAGTCAGAACAAAATGGCAAGTGTGTGATAAGTGTGTACCTGACTAAGGCAACGTGATTTTTGTGAGCCAAGGGACTGTTCGCGAAATTCGTTCCATATATGGTTAGAACTTTATGTAATGGAAAGTTGTGTTCAATGATATACATGGATTCAGCAAAGGGCAAGGGAAAGTCACAAACAAGAAGCATCCTGGTGACACTGGTTTTCCAGTCACGGCATATTGTTTCTCCGTCTTCGGGTATTTCGCTAATCCCAGTACACATCGGTCTTGTGGGTTGCAGCAATGTAAGGAAAAAATGAACTTGTTATATTCCGAGAGGTCACTCGTTAGTTGCCAAATCTTCCATAAGAATTGTATGCTGCAGGCTTTTAACGGCTTGTCGAACGATGAGATGAGTGTTGAAGGATGCAAGGGGATTATGTTGAAAAGTAAAATAAATTTCAGATTGACGCATGCGGCTCTGTTGTCTCTATCCCAGTTTCCGGCTTATTTATCGATTCACATTTGTGTATCATACGTACACGAAAATCTGTAAGATCTGAATACGAATACTGAGCATACATAATGAAGTCAACCATCATCTGCTTCCCTCACATCAGCAATGTTGTCTGAGGCTCAACAAATGAGCAACCTTCGTTGTTAATTAGTTTTGCCAACTTCATTTGTTGGCAACATTGAATCGAATAAACCAGCTGAAGACCTCAAATGCCCACTTTCGTTCATTCTTAAACTAAGTTATCATAAATTAAAGAAATTGTTGATATGTCAGTTACCATGAGTTTTGCAATATCAGTAAGTAATGAAGCACAAAAAGTATAAGAATATGGGTCACAAAAGGACCCAGGTGCCCAGCGGAGGGATAAACATATCCATAGATAAAGTGACCAGTAAATGAAAAATTTTGAACAAAAAATGAATACTTTTAAATCCTGACACTAGATTAAATATAATTTTATATACAGATGACCTAACTCTGGTTGCACAGAGTGAAGATGACCTTGAGATGGAGGGGGGCGTGAGGAGGGGGTAGTAGGGGTCGTCTGTAAGTTGAGCAGTTAGGCACAGGTTAGATAAAATGAATGTGACGGTATTTCAGGAAATACAACCAGTAAGTTTAAAAATAATCTTGAATAATAAAATCTTAGAGCAAGTTAAACATTTTAAATATCTAGGATGCGACGTTACATATGAATATAACCATTATGTGGGTCAAAAATTAAATAAATTCATTTGCATTCGTGGAACGATCGTAAAACATTTGCAGAATGTATTGAGGAAATAAACCCAGACGAAGGTTTACAAATGCAGACACTATCAACCCTTAAACGTGGAAGTGTAGCTATGGTAAGAGCCATACACAAAGAGAGTAGAATAAAGGTTCAACAAATTAGGTTTCTGAGAAGAGTGTAAAGATATACACTAGATGAACGTAAAAGAACTGAGGATATAAGGAAAGATTTAGGAACATGCAAACTAAACGAAAAAAAAGGAAAATAGGAGAAAATGGAAGGAGCATGTATACTGTATTGGTGGAGAAAAACTTCTGGTAACAGCTCTCAATTATAAATGCACTGGAAGAAAAAACGTAAGAAAATCATACAAGATATGGAGTACTGTAAGAGTCAATTTCCCCTATACGTGAAGTGAAGAAGAGGACAAAGAAAAGATGCAAGTTTAACAAAGACTTCTCTAAGCCTACTCTTTATTGTCATGTGTCTAAGATATTGAGCAACAGATTTGGCTTATTTAAAGAAAAAGGTAGAGGAACGATACCAACGATTAACAAAGGTGTTGTGTTACGATTATAAATATACAAATACACGTATAACAAAGGTATTTGACATACTCTGTAAAATTTTACAGGGTAATCTGACGAATGTAGTTGTTCTGGCAGCATAAATTTATGAAATAAAGCGAAAATAAACAAAAACAAAAGCAATACAAACGTTCGATATCTAAACTGAAATTACTGTACATATAAAATACATATTAACTCGAAACGACAGTTGACACAAGTGTCAATGCTGCGTTATTATTTCAAAGATATCTTGGCAGCTTGTAATATATTTAAAAATCTCTTCATTATATTCGGAATTACTTGAAGGAGATGGAATGGTGGCTCACGCGGGAATACTTTCAGACGATTTTGTGATCCTCTTCCATTTAATATGATCCTCTACCATTTAATACATCAAAAAAGATATAATTGCTGACATGCTCTGTAGTGTTAAAGAGAAACCGTCCTTCTTAAAAAAAAGTCCAAATATAGTAACAGAATTGAGGAAGTGCCAATGACAATAGGGTTTGTCAGTGATAAAAGCAAAATTCATAGTGGTTGATGCTGACAAAGGTCGTACGCGTGTCGGTTTAGGACCCAAGCGACACAAGCCGCCGCCTCGGTGCCAAGCTAGAGGGACGCTAGAAGCCCCCAAGTGCATAACTTATAAACAGGGTGCAAATGTACGGCAGTAGAAGAAAAAACGTTCCAGTAGACATGGACGTCCATAAGAGACGTTTGAGACGTAATTGCGAATTGGTAGTTACGCACTGCCACTAACTTTAGTATCAAATATTGTCGAAGTAAATTACTATCTTATTGAGATTTTCACCCAAGGCCCACCATAACAATAAATACCCTGGTACTACAGCATGTTATGTCACAATGCACGGCATGCGCATACCTGTTACAGAAGTGTTCTATGTGTCTTCCACATATCTCATGGCAATACTGCACTCGACTCTGCGTTAAGTTACGAAACCTTTCAAAAAAAACCCGAATCTTCTCGTAAATCTTGACAAGTCTATAGAATTCACTGCTCCAGTTCTTAAACCTCGTTACAGTGACTGTACCACGGAGTGTCCCTCCCATCATAAACTCTACAAATCTATAAAGTGCATAGTGAAACATTCTTATAAATTTGAGTCACCGTTCTCTTGTATGCTCTTTTTCAGAGCTAAATGTTTCGAGCTTCTTATTATCTTCTTGGAGATGTGGTCCGTGAATGCAACTAAAGAAAAGGCTGTTTCTTTTATGTGATTCACATTGCGGTTTCTTTTATGTATGAAGCGTTCTCAGTGGCTTGTAATGCATGTGTCTTGTATGCTTGTAATGAATGTGCTCTATAATGTTTTGAGATATATTACATTCTTAGCCTCTTCCCTATGGCTTCCCCTGTGTACAGATTCCATACATATACTGCACACATATCTTGCTCCCCTCTCTCTTTGTCCATCTCCTCCGTCCATCTCCCTCTGTGAATCTCATCCTCCGTCTCTCTCTCTGCCTCTCTCTGTCCATCCTTTACTCCCCCTCCTCTGTCCATCATCTTCTCCCCCTTCATGTATGTCCATCTTCTCCTACCCCTTCCTTTATCAACCTCATCCTCTCCCCTCTCCCCCAATCCATCTTCTTCCCCCTCGCTTTGCTCAGCCATAACCACGTGTGGCCCTGCGAAATAGGTCGACAAGGCAAGCTGATACTAATTCCACACAACATACCTGTCATGCAGGGCAGCCTATACAGCATGGCCCATATTTTGAAATCGATCCATGGGCCTGGAAGGAGATCCTGGATATGCTGCCTTTATATACAAGGTGTTCATTTTAACTGATGACATTGAAATGTTTCTAAAACTGCAAATCAGATAAAAAAAGTTATAATTCCAACATGTTGGTCTTGGAGGGAGACTCCAGCAATACCACACATGACCCACCACCTCACCCCGTGTGTGGGTGGCAGGGACAACAATGAAATCTTGAATGGGAACCTCCAGTTTTTATTGCAAATTATGATTCTACAGCAAAATCTACATGCGTTTTGTCCAAAGCATTTTCCTTCTTTCGCCACAGATGGTGCTGTAATCTCAGCCTATGCTGTAGCTATGACGACGTCACCCTCTCTGGCGGTGATAACCCCGTTAGCTGTGCCTCATATAGTGGACCCTCAGGGTGTCCAGACTATGCTGGGAACATCGGTCCCCACCCCTCAGCTGGAGAAGCAACAGCCTCCTCCAGCTCCTCTCACAAGGAAAGGGTCCCTCAGGACACTGCCTTTCAAGGTTTCTGCTGCTGTGAAGCTGGACACCAGCCAGTGGCTGAAGGAGCCACAAGCTGCTGGTTATAGGGCTTCACAATCATCATCAGCTGCTGAGACAAATTCACAGAAACCATCGCAACCAGAAAAACTGAAAAAGAACCAAGAAGAGAGGAAGAAGAAAACCTTAAAGAAGAAAGAGATCCCATTGGCCCCCATACCACCACTTCCAGCAAGTTCCAATTCTGAGGATGAAGTGGAGACTCTGCTGCCCCCCCCCCCCCCCCACACCCCGCCGCCGACCTAGATCTCACTAGAGCTTTAGAACCAATGGACGCAGAGACAACAAGCCTTCAGCAGGTGGCAGCAGGTGATCCTGAGGCGTAAACTGCCTCCTTGGTCTCTTCACACTTCCCCAGATTGCAGAAAGCGTCATCCTTCAGTGAAACAGAGGTTATTTTTTTCCCCAATCTGGCTGAGCTACACCAAAACTTCAGCATTACACTTGGTTCCTGCACTGCCCTGCAGGAACTATGGTTTCCAGCAATAGGGATCCACAGATCATGGGGCTGTCAGGAGTATTATAAAAATCGTTATGACTGACAGTGTTTCAGGTGAAGTTTGCATATATATCCTTACCTGTGTATATAGCGATCCTGTGCCCCTGCACACAGCTTTAGAGGCTGTGGCTGTCAGGGTGAGGACAACACAGGAAATTACCATCTGCAACATCTACTTTCCTCCAGATGGTCAGGTACCACCTAATGTACTGGCTGTACTAATTTCTCAACTTCCCTCACCTTTTTTACTTTTGGGCGATTTCAACTCGACCTTGCTTCCTATATACAGGTGCCCCCACTCATTTCAGTGTGGCACATACACTCCCATCTATACAGTGACGAGTTCACGACGACTTGTGTGGTAGTGACCACTTTCCGCTCTTCCTGTCCCTTCCCTAGTGTGTCTAACCTGGACGCTTACCCAGATGGGCCGTTATCAAGGCTGAATGGGATGCTTTCACCTCTGCTACCACCTTGGCTCTCCATTGCATGGCAACATCGATGTGGTGATCCACAATGTAACTAGGACCATTGTTTCTGCAGCTGAATCGCCAGGCTGAGGTTGCCCCCAGCGAAATGCAGTGCCCTGGTAGACGCTAGAAATCGCTGCGGCCATTAGAGGTCATAGGCTGGCCCTCCAAAGTCGTAAGCAGCACCAATCAATGGAGCACCACATTGCCTTCAAGCAGCTTCATGCCCAAGTCCGTCAAAAAATAAAAATATGGAAGCAAGAGTGTTGGGAATGCTATGGCTTTACCACTGGAACAAGAACCTCTCGTTCCTAGGTTTGAACTAAGATCAGATGCCTTTATGTATATCAGAGCCCTGCAGGTATGCATGGGGTTTCCACAAATG
The DNA here is from genome assembly GCF_023864275.1 of Schistocerca cancellata. Lineage (NCBI taxonomy): Eukaryota > Metazoa > Arthropoda > Insecta > Orthoptera > Acrididae > Schistocerca > Schistocerca cancellata. The sequence continues at coordinate 543,497,943 of NC_064629.1, read as the reverse complement.
GAGCTGTCTATACCTACCCAGATGCAACTGCAGAGTGTTTTGCTGAGTATTATACTCGAATCTTTGAGTCTGAAATTTAACACCCCGCCTTTCATACCCTAAAAATGTGGGTGGAATGAAAGCACTTATCTTTTACTACGCATCATCTTGAGCCATACAATGCTCCATTCAGTGAGTGGGAATTTCTCAGTGCCCTTGCACACTGTCCCAACACATTCCCTGGCCCAGACTGCATCCATCCCCAAATGCTTAAACATCTATCAGCGGATTACCAGCGCCACATCCTTGCCATCTTCAGCCACATCTGAAGTGATGGCAAATTCCCGTCACAATGGCGAGAAAGTATCATTATTCCAGTGCTAAAACCTGGTAAGACCGCGCTATATATGGATCGCTATCGTCCTATTAGCCTCACTAATGTTCTGTACAAGCTGCTCGAACGAATGGTGCGTTAGAGGTTGTGTTGGCTCCTCAAGTCTCGTGGCCTTCTGGCTCCATCCAAGGGTGGTTTTCACCAAGGTCGCTTTATATCTGGAGTCAGCTATCCGAACGGCCTTTTCGTGCCGTCATCACCATACTGAAGTCTTTTTTGACCTGAAGAAAGCCTATGAGACCACTTAGCGACACCACATCCTTGATAAATTACATGGCTGCGTTCTCCGGGGCCTGCTCCGGATTTTTATACAGAACTTTTAGTCGCTACGCACCTTCAGAGTTTGAGTCAATGCTTCACACATTTCCCACAATATCCAAGAAAATGGCGTAACACAGCACTCTGTACTGAGAGTATCTCTCTTTTTAGAGGCCATTAATGGTCTCACAACAGCTGTTGGGTCCTCAGTATATTTCTTCTTATACGCTGACGACTTTTGCATTTCCTTTTGCTCATTTACTATTGGTATGGTTGAATGTAAACTGCAGGGAGCCACACTAAAGGTGCAGTCATGGGCTCTTACCCATGGCTTTTAGTTTTCGGTCACCAAGACTTGCGTCATGCACTTCTGTCGCCATTGTACAGTTCATCCACACCCACAATTTTATCTTGATGACCATGTACTTAATGTAGTGGACTCTTACCGCTTTTGGGACTGATTTTCCACTCCCACTTAACTTGGCTTCCCCATCTTCGCCAGCTGAAGCTAAAGTGCCAGCAGCATCTTAACATTCTTCATTTCTTGAGTCACACTGCCTGAGATGCAGGTCACCCTACACTGTTGTTGCTGTACAGAGCTCTTGTACAGTCCCGTCTTGACTATGGGAGCCTGGGCTATGGTACAGCATTGCCCTCAGCACCGCAAATACTGGACCCTATACATCACTGCCGATTCCGACTTGAGACAGGAGCCTTCCGAACGAGCTGTGTGAACAGCCTACTCATGAAAGCTGGGGTTCCTCCATTGCGCATTAGGTTATAACAACTGCTTGCCAATTATACCACACACATTCACAGCTTTCCTAAACATCCGAGTCACCATCTCCTTTTCCCTAACATGGCGATCTATCTCCCACAATGGTGCCCCAGATCGGGGATTATAATTGCAGTTCGTGTCCGGTCCCTTCTCACTGAGCTCGAGTCTTTCCCTCTACCACCTCTCCTCTGGGTCCACTCATGTACATCTCCGTAGTGTATACCTCGACCACAGCTTTGTCTGGACTTATCACAATTCCCAACAGATTCAGTTCATCCTGCAGCCCTCCACTGCTTAGTTCTCTCTATTCTTGATGTACCCCAGGGTTCAGAGGCAATCTACTCGGATGTCTCAATGGTTGATGGTCATTTTGCGTTCGCTTATGCTCATACAGGACATACCAACTTGCACTCCTTGCCAGGTGGCTGTAGACCTGCAGACTGCAGACCTGGTAGCCATCTCTCTCGTTCTTGTACATATCCAATACTGTGCTAAGGAGTCCTTCATTCTTTTAGTGCCTTACAAGCTCTCGAAAAGTGCTATTGTCGCCATCCTTTGGTAATGGGCATGCAAGTGTCTGTTTACATCCTTGAACAATGTGGACGATCAGTGGTCTTTGTATGGACCATGGAACGCGTCTGAATCCTGGGAAATGAACCTGCCGACAGGTTAGCCAAAGAGGCTCCTTATAAACTGAGCCTGGATATTGGCATTCCGGAATCTGATCTTCGATAGGTATTATGCCGCAGAGTTTTGGGCTCTGGAATGCAGAATGGCGCTCTCTGACTTTGCTGAATAAGTTATGTATGATGAAGGAGACGACCAATTTGTGGAGATCCTCCATGCGCACCTTTTGCAAGGACTCCATTGTCCTTTGCCAGCTCCGCATCGGCCATACTTGGCTGACTAATGGCCATCCCCTATGTCGCGAGGACCCAGCTCAGTGTTGCTGTGGTTCACACCCAACAGTGGTCCACATTTTGTTGGACTGTCCAAATTTAGCTTTCACAGAAGCTCTCCTGCGAACCTTGCAGAACCAGCACTCCTGGAAGAAAGGATATGGCGGAGACATGGCTTAGTCACAGCCTGGGGGGTGTTTCTAGAATGAAATTTTCACTCTACAGCGGAGTTTGGAAGGTAGGAGGCGAGGTACTGGCGGAATTAAGGCTGTGAGGACGGGGCGTCAGTCGTGCTTGGGTAGCTCAGTTGGTAGAGCACTTGCCTGCGAAAGGCAAAGGTCCTGAGTTCGAGTCTCGGTCCGGCACACAGTTTTAATGTGCCAGGCAGTTTCTTATCAGCGCACACTCCCCTGTAGAGTGAAAATTTCATTATAGAAACAAACCCCCAGGCTGTGGCTAAGCCATGTCTCCACAATATCCTTTCTTCCAGGAGTGCTAGTTCTGCAAGGTTCGCAGGAGAGCTTCTGTGAAGTTTGGAAGGTAGAAGACGAGGTACTGGCGGAATTAAGGCTGTGAGGACGGGGCGTGAGTCGTGCTTGGGTAGCTCAGTTAGTAGAGCACTTGCCCGCGAAAGGCAAAGGTCCCGAGTTCGAGTCTCTGTCCGGCACACAGTTTTAATCTGCCAGGAAGTTTCATATCAGTGCACACTCCGCTGTAGGGTGAAAATTTCATTCTATGGACAATCGTAATTGTAAATTATGCACTGTGATCGAAGCTCTAGAAACATGTAGATAACCTAATTGCATCAGTACTGAACTCTGTCTGGTATACTTTGGTGCATATTTTCGAGTATTAACCATGAATGGTCGTACTGCACAGTCACCTATCTACATTCACAATTCACATATCATACGGTACACGTAAAGTAGTCGAGGGGTGGTATGGCAATGATATGGAAATTGGGAAGCTTGCTTCTGTGTCATTGGTCGGCGTTGAAATTATGGAATAACTGATGAAAGTGCTAAAATTGATTGCACTATCAACTGTGGAGCTTATTACAGTATATTGTCCCATATCGACGGTATCTTTTCTATCCCATCCATCCACCGGTACGCTGTTGATTACTACATAATGACTGACTGACACAGTCGTTTGAGGTGGAGAAAGTCTTGGTGGGAGCAACATCTTCTGGGGGATGGCCAGCACCAAAACAGTGCTCGCGCACACAGCTGCAATATAAGGAATGTATGATATTGGTCTCTCTCAAACGTAACACCTAGACATCTGCCACTCCATCAGGCAGCTTTTTGGAGACGCTCCACAATACCGCAAACTCGTACAGTTTCTATATGTTGCGATGTCTTCCACATTTTTGTCAATAGGAAACACCTCATCTGTCTTTAATTTCAATCATCCTGTATGTTGTGGGAGCAGATCAGTTTACACTGCACGATGTCCATTTTTATGTGACATTCTGTATTCCCCTGCCACACCTTGTACATGAAACAAGTCTTCAGTTTCATAACTGCAGTGAATCTAAGTTAGTTACATATGTTTGTGAGGTACTGCAGCCCCTATGTATATACACTCCTGGAAATGGAAAAAAGAACACATTGACACCGGTGTGTCAGACCCACCATACTTGCTCCGGACACTGCGAGAGGGCTGTACAAGCAATGATCACACGCACGGCACAGCGGACACACCAGGAACCGCGGTGTTGGCCGTCGAATGGCGCTAGCTGCGCAGCATTTGTGCACCGCCGCCGTCAGTGTCAGCCAGTTTGCCGTGGCATACGGAGCTCCATCGCAGTCTTTAACACTGGTAGCATGCCGCGACAGCGTGGACGTGAACCGTATGTGCAGTTGACGGACTTTGAGCGAGGGCGTATAGTGGGCATGCGGGAGGCCGGGTGGACGTACCGCCGAATTGCTCAACACGTGGGGCGTGAGGTCTCCACAGTACATCGATGTTGTTGCCAGTGGTCGGCGGAAGGTGCACGTGCCCGTCGACCTGGGACCGGACCGCAGCGACGCACGGATGCACGCCAAGACCGTAGGATCTTACGCAGTGCCGTAGGGGACCGCACCGCCACTTCCCAGCAAATTAGGGACACTGTTGCTCCTGGGGTATCGGCGAGGACCATTCGCAACCGTCTCCATGAAGCTGGGCTACGGTCCCGCACACCGTTAGGCCGTCTTCCGCTCACGCCCCAACATCGTGCAGCCCGCCTCCAGTGGTGTCGCGACAGGCGTGAATGGAGGGACGAATGGAGACGTGTCGTCTTCAGCGATGAGAGTCGCTTCTGCCTTGGTGCCAATGATGGTCGTATGCGTGTTTGGCGCCGTGCAGGTGAGCGCCACAATCAGGACTGCATACGACCGAGGCACACAGTACCAACACCCGGCATCATGGTGTGGGGAGCGATCTCCTACACTGGCCGTACACCACTGGTGATCGTCGAGGGGACACTGAATAGTGCACGGTACATCCAAACCGTCATCGAACCCATCGTTCTACCATTCCTAGACCGGCAAGGGAACTTGCTGTTCCAACAGGACAATGCACGTCCGCATGTATCCCGTGCCACCCAACGTGCTCTAGAAGGTGTAAGTCAACTACCCTGGCCAGCAAGATCTCCGGATCTGTCCCCCATTGAGCATGTTTGGAACTGGATGAAGCGTCGTCTCACGCGGTCTGCACGTTCAGCACGAACGCTGGTCCAACTGAGGCGCCAGGTGGAAATGGCATGGCAAGCCGTTCCACAGGACTACATCCAGCATCTCTACGATCGTCTCCATGGGAGAATAGCAGCCTGCATTGCTGCGAAAGGTGGATATACACTGTACTAGTGCCGACATTGTGCATGCTCTGTTGCCTGTGTCTATGTGCCTGTGGTTCTGTCAGTGTGATCATGTGATGTATCTGACCCCAGGAATGTGTCAATAAAGTTTCCCCTTCCTGGGACAATGAATTCACGGTGTTCTTATTTCAATTTCGAGGAGTGTATTTACTTGACACTTGTCTTGTTTACAGAGTTAGTGCAGCATGGCGTGTAATTTCTGCTATCAGAAATCTCTGCTATGCATTTATCTTTTTCCTTGTAAGAGGCAATTTCTGTTGCTGACGATCAATTTATAGGACAGATGCAAGCATAGTATTACTTGTAAACTATAATCGATTATGATCATTGGGCGCTATACACCTCCAGAAAGCTATATGGTACAAATGTCACAAAAAATATTTGTGTGGTTTTGGTGTAGATGGAGTTAGTTTTATCATCTTGAAGTTAGGCACTCTAGTGAGAAGGACAAACGACTTCCAGGGTGGATGTATGTCGGATGTTGGCCATATATGTCCTGAACTAGAGTATTAAGAGCATTGCACTCCATATGACTAATATTTCGTAAACCATATGGCTTTAACAGTGTAGCATGTTTAGGTACAGAACCGTGTAGCCTTAGGAGTGTGTGTGTTTTTGTTCTACGATCATTTCTCTCTTGCCAATATCTTCTTGGTACTGACCCGGACACAAGAACAATACTGAAGACTTGATAGCACAGTTGATTTACGTAAAATGCTGCAAACTCCACTCGTATGGAGTTCCATCATGCATAAACCACATGTTTCTTCATAACTGTCTGTTATATCACCAAAACAGTCTCATATCTACTATACACCGATAAGGGGTGCTAAGCTACTCGACATGTGCGCCTGTGGAGAGACCTTGTGCACTAGTGTGGCTGTTGTGAGTAAGATTGGTGCAGAACAGTCTTCACTGAACAGCAGTTACGGACTCAGCTCACTCTGTTACTTCACGAGATATGGCATATAGAGTGTATGGTTCCCTCCTACATCTGGTGAGCTGCAAATTAAATCAGTGACTCAGTGACAGTGTGGTAGGGAGGGCTGGTCAGAGACAGTGCAGGGGAGCTTTCAATTTCCTAGTTTACCCTAAGAATGCGAAAATGCTCCATCTACATAGGGAATGGTGAGAAGCTGTAATCATATGAGGAGGAGCAGGAGATTAGTGTTTAACATCCTGTTGACAACAAGGTCATCAGAAACGGTGCATAGGCTCGGATTAGGGAAGGATGGGGAAGGAAATCGGTCATGCCCTTTCAAAGGAACCATAACCGGTATTTTCCTCATGCCATTTAGGGAAATAATGGGAAACCTAAATCAGGATGGCCACATGTAGATCTGTCCTCCCAAATGTGAGTCTAGTGTCTTAACCACTGCACCACCTCACTTGGTATTACACACTATGACCTAAGTGCTATAAATATGTAGATAACATGACTGCATCGGTATAGGACACTTTCTGTTATACTTTGGTGTATATGTTTGAGAATTATCCATGAATGGACATACTGCATAGTCATCTATCTACATCCACAGTCTAGTATATGTTACACACAAAGAGCTGGAGGGGTGGTTCAGCAATGATACAGAAACTGGGAAGCGTACTGCCGTGTCATTGGTTGGTACTGAAATTGCGGAAAAACTGGTGAAATTGCTAAAATTCATTGCACTATCAAATGTAGTTCTTATTACAATACATTTTCCCATGCTGACGGTGTCTTTTCCATCCCATCTGACCAGTGGAAAGCTGTTAATTGCTAAATAATGACTGACTGATACACTTGTTTGAGATGGAAAGAGTTTTGGTTGGAGCAACACCTGGGGTTGGTCACCACCAAAACAGTGATCGCATACATGGCTGTAATGTAAAGAACCAATGCTCTCCGTCTCCACAAAATGGAATGCCTAGACATCTGCTACCTCATCAGGGTGAAAGATGAGATTAAATGGAGAGGTCATCATATTTGAGCAGCTGTTAGGAAACGATCCACAATGCTGCAAACTCTTCTGGTTTGCGTATGTTAATGATGTCTTCCACATTTTATCAATAAGAAACACCACTTCTGTCTTTTATTTCAACCATCTTGTGTGTTGTGGGAGCAGCATAGTTTACACCATACAATTTGCAGCTTCCTATGAGAGCCAATGGATCGAAAAGTCAGTTTAGCACCTGATATAGACCTTGAAGTCATGATGGAAAAACAGAATGTATGGTGGTGTACAAAGCTGTAATCATACACTGCTTGGATGTGTTACAGAAGAAAAACTAATGTATCAAATGCTTATGAAAGAACAACACTGGGACCCTCTCTTGCGATTGATAGTGTGTGAGCTATGGTGCCCCTACAGTATGGATGATAAAATTTTACACTGATCTGAGCAAGTGACTTCGATCACTGTTTGTCTGCTCAAATGGACCAGTACCTGTATATTTAATAGGATCACCACATATGCTCGATGTCAGCATGCCGACAGTATTTGTTATCAATATATCAGAGGAGAGGGATGTGGTAATATCTTATTGAATTCTCCAGCAGCTGATGTTAGTGGAGTTTTTATAGTTCGTAGTTTTTCGCTGCTGGATGCTACAAAGTAATCAGGATAAGGAGAATGTTTGGGTAACAGACATGAATCCACCCTGAGGGACACAGATCTGCTTTGGACTTTAGTACCTGTAGTTTGGAGATGCACTACAATGCAGTATCTAAATTCTAATCCTTCTTTCTTCATAATTTTCCCAATAAGAAACACCACTGTAACTGCTCTTATGGCCTTTTTTTCTACCTTGTGTTGCTGGAGAAAGCTTTGTTTGACGCTGGCCTTATACATTGTACACGGTTTGCTGAGCCATGACAGGATGTTCTCATTTCTGCCGAATGGTGAAAACACGGTCCTACCACATTAACTCATCTCACCCTGTTACTCCACAGGATGCAGAATGTCTTAGATATTGCACTCTCTGACTTCCGCTCAGTTCTGAGTTACAGTGGTACAATCACATGGACAAAGCTGCAGGGATTGGGGGAGGGGGGGGGGTGAGGTGGGAATAGACTGAGGAACAGTTATAAGATGCAGAGGGCCTGTCTAAAACCACGCTGGAATTTGCTGTAAGGGGTCCTTAGCAGGTATGTTCGAAAAAGGTGACTCGTTTCGAGATATGACAATGCAACAAATATGATTCGCCGGTGGCTGAAATCATTAGAAGACATCTCCATATGATCAAATGTAAGTATATGGTTGAATGGAGAGACCTTACTCCAAATCACAGGCAGTATTTCTACCAGCAAGCGTTACACAATAGATCTGAAAAGCCAGTGGTCATAGTATTTTTGTACATTTCTTATGATCTCATTTACATTTACGTTACATTTTTAAGTGATTACCCAATTATCTCACCATCTACTGTACGTTATCATTCTCAGTCGACCATCATCCTCCCTTTCCTATAAGTCCATGGATATATTACAGAAGCTCTGTGACACTGTCTACATGGTATCAAGATAGAATGTTACAAATACTGTTTCTTAGCCTGGAAAATATGTAGCAATGCCAAGAGGGAATTGTAAATATCGGCTTAATACCGCGTTACTTAGCCGGGTCACTTTCTAAATTCACTGATAAGGGTTACTTTATTACGAGCTTACACCACTGGCGACGTGCACCTGTTCTTTCGGTCTGTTAATACACACCCCACGATCACCGTCTACATTCAATGTCGTGGTATGTGTGTGGGAGACCACTTCATTTGAAAGCAATACCATACCTAGATACATAAAGCATGTAGAGTTTTGAACATGGAAATTGTTAGCGATACTTTTGTGTGCCTAATAACCAAGACCGCTTTTTATGCAGGGTGACAGTATTGTGGTCGTTGCGATCTTGTTTTTAACATCTGGTCACTTAATTGATGAGCTTACGACGTTTGTGTTGAGGTGTAAAGTTACTGTGGTCATTGTTCCAACATTAGCAAGGAAATGACTATGTGCAGTATGTAAGGAAGGTATGGATTTGACGTGGGAGATTGCGATTGCAGTGCTCCGATAGCGGCAACATTGATGGAGGAATTTACGTGGAAAATTATGTATAGTCATAAGAGGGAGATATCATTAGTTCCAGAGCGACAGCTGTCAGGAGATGGTATTTCCGATACTTCACCCATTGACGAATGTCATTACATTGGGGCTGCAATTGTAATATTTAATTGTAATTATAGTGATAAATATGCGCCTGGTTTCCTACGACGACACCATTTGTTGCACAGGACGCATGGTGGAGGTAGCCTGTGCCTGGAATGAATGGACATTTCCGGCTTAAGTCTCTCGTGAACAGGGGGTACAAAGAAATGTTCCACCCATCTGGGTAGTTGGTTTTGCCCACAGCTGCAGGGGCAGGTCATGGCGGTGGCAGCCTCTGGGTAGCTGAATAGCAAACTAATACTCATTATGAATTGGGCTTTCTATGCGATTACGTGTGTTGCATGTATTCTCCGCAGAAAATTGAGTAATTCACAATTGAGGACCGCCAAGTGTTAGCGCTATTTATAACATCTGAATTCCGACCACTCCAATCATCCCCGGATGCCCTGCATGCCCGGAGGTGGTCCACACTGGCACACACATGTGTCTACCATATTACTGAGGCTGTGGTCACAGCAGCAGTTTTCTGTGACCTCTGAGTGTTGGCGCTGGTGGTGTGTGTGGGTATTGGCACGCTGTGTGTGGACATTGGGTAATGAGTGCATAGGAGGTGTAAGTGTTTCAGCAATCTCAAACACCTACCCATGACAACTACTATTACAGACTGGATCGTGGTTAAAGTGTGTCGTGTTTAGTGCTTCTCAATACATCACAGTTGACTCTGTCTTGCTGTGGTACTAGCTGTTGCCTGTATCCTACCACACTGTAGGCCCTTCCTCCTTCAGAATGTAATGAAGAGAACTAATTTAGGAATTCTATAGTGCTTTAAAAACCCAATCGCAATGTCAAATTCTGGATAGACCAATTTATTGTTTCCAATAGTTGGATTGTGAGCACACACATCAGTCCAAACCCTGTCTAGAATTTTTAAGGACATATCCTGCAACTGTGTTCAAATTCGAAATTTTCAGCTACCTCCAAAGCAATGGACTTCCTGCCAGTGACCTAACTGTACCAGTATCCACCGATAGGAGGGAAGGGGAAAAAATCCAATAGAGTTTGGAAACAGGGTGGTTGCAGGATTGAATCCAGCCAAACGTTCTAGTCCTGGTATCCACCGAGAGAAAGCAAGGGAAAACTGTCCCACACAAAGGGTATCGATTTAATTAATTAGTCAATCAATCTGATAAAGTGATTGAATATTTTAAAGACATCCGCAGCTGGGATTTCACACTGCTTTGTTTGCGGTTCGATCCGACCATGACTCACGGTGCGTGCAGTCCAGCAGTGGCACGTGGCAGGACGACAGGATGTGACCACTTGAGAAAGAGAGAGAGTGAGAGAGAGTGAGAAAGAGAGAGAGAAAGAGAGAGAGAGAGAGAGAGAGGGAGATAGAGAGAGGGGGGGAGAGGGAGAGAGCACGCGTTTCGACAGAAATTTCTCAGGTGTCAAACATCAAAGGGTTGCTATCAGCAGCTGGTACTGCAGCAGCCAACAGCGTCACGGGACCCGCGCGTACGGAAATACGTGAAGCGGCTGGCACTTGGTGTGGCACTGTGGATGGCCGACAGCATATGCTTCACAATCGCAAGATTTTTTACAGCATAATTACGTGTGGTGAGTTTTGTTGACAGAATTCCTTGCACAATTGGAATAAGAAACTGCCACAATTGTGTAAATATTCCATACCGGCTTGTCACTGTCAAAATGTTTAAATAAATAGTATTCTATACACTGTAGTTAATTTTTTGACAAATTCTTTAAATAAATAAGTAAACTATGTTCCAAACACTGCCTTACACCCTATAAATTGTTTAAATATACAATATTCCACACATTACCTAGTCTACCAGAAATTGTTCAAACAATATTCCATAAACTGCAGTCGATTTCTCCTTCGCATTCTTTGAATGAATAAATAAACTATATTCGATACAATACCTTGTATCCAATAAATTCTTTAAATAACTATAATCCACACATTGACTTGTTTATCCGAAATTGTTTAAACAATATTCCATACACTACAATTGGTTCCCTCCCAAATAGCCAATCAACTGAGTCTTTTTCTAGCCAATTTCGAGATGAGGAAAGGGAAGGGAGGACTGGGGGTTTTCCCAGAGGGGGAGGGGTTAATTAATCCATCGATTTAATTCGTTAGTCAATCAAACTGATAGAGTTTCAGTGGGCTAGTCGAGTAACTTAGGCCTGTAAGTGTGCTTGTATCGATGATGGGAGTTCCGAGAGGGGTGGTTGTGGAAAAGGGGGAGTGGAGGGGGTCTGTCGGCTTTCTCGGAAGGACAGAGTATCCACAATGGTCGCAAACCACTTATCAGAACAATACGTTAAGGTCATAAATCAGTCAGCTGTCGCAATTTAATTTGATATCGAAAGTGACATAGAACAACAGGTTAAGGATCTGTCAATCAAAACAGAACAGCAGATTAAAGGGAGATTATAAATTTGTCAGCCATGCAGAGTGGGGCGATATCGCTATTCCATCTTGAATAAATTTGGCAAGAGTACAGATTGAGGTGATGCTCTCTTTGCCCTACTACTGTCAACAAATGCAAATGACCCCCACATTCTTTGCCAAGCTACTATTTTTCGATGAGTCTGCATTCGCAAACCATGGTAACATTACCCGGCATAACATGCATTACTGGTGTGTAGTCAGTCTCCACTGGTTATGGTAAGTTGACCATTAATGTGACTTGGTCGCTTAACGTATGGTATGGCGTCATGGGAAACAAACTCATTGGCCCGTATTTTATCGACGGCACTCTGAATGGACGCAGGAGGATCTGCAGCGAATTGACGCATGGTGGAGGGAATGGCAATTGAATCTCAATGTAGACAAGTGTAATGTGCTGCGAATATACCGAAAGATAGATCCTTTATCATTTAGCTACAAAATAGCAGGTCAGCAACTGGAAGCAGTTAATACCATAAATTATCTGGGAGTACGCATTAGGAGTGATTTAAAATGGAATGATCATATAATGTTGATCGTCGGTAAAGCAGATGCCAGACTGAGATTCATTGGAAGAATCCTAAGGAAATGCAATCCGAAAACAAAGGAAGTAGGTTACAGTACGCTTGTTCGCCCACTGCTTGAATACTGCTCAGCAGTGTGGGATCCGTACCAGATAGGGTTGATAGAAGAGATAGAGAAGATCCAACGGAGAGCAGCGCGCTTCGTTACAGAATCATTTAGTAATCGCGAAAGCGTTACGGAAATGATAGATAAACTCCAGTGGAAGACTCTGCAGGAGAGACGCTCAGTAGCTCGGTACGGGCTTTTATTGAAGTTTCGAGAACATACCTTCACCGAAGAGTCAAGCAGTATATTGCTCCCTCCTACGTATATCTCGCGAAGAGACCATGAGGATAAAATCAGAGAGATTAGAGCCCACACAGAGGCATACCGACAATCCTTCTTTCCACGAACAATACGCGACTGGAATAGAAGGGAGAACCGATAGAGGTACTGAAGGTACCCTCCGCCACACACCGTCAGGTGGCTTGCGGAGTATGGATGTAGATGTAGATGTAGATGTAGAATATCGAACTTTTTTGGAACAGGAGCTCCGGGTACAAACTGCATGTTGTTGCCCTGGAAGTTGAACTTATGTGGTTTCAGGGTGACAGTTGCAAGCGCATTATGCAGTTGAAGCACGGAAGGTATTAGACCGCGTATGCAGGTCGGTAGATTGGCAGAGGTGGCCCTATTAATCAGCTCACTAGGTCGCTGGATTTGACGTCGCTGGATTTCTTTCTGTGGTGATATTTAAAAGATAAGATGTACCAGCAAGTGCCAACAGGCCGTGAAGACATGGGCAACTGCCTCAGAAATGCCTGTGCTGACATTCACGTAGATATGCTTCTGTCCTGTCTCTGGTCATTTGAAAAGCGGATCACTGAGTGTATTGAAATTGGCGGTACTACTTTTGAACACTTAATCTAATAGAGTAGCTCTTGCCTCAAGCCGAGGCCGTAGTGGTGCGTCGAGAAGACCTCTGTTTGATATGTCGGAGGAATACATCGTTGCGAATGGGGTTTCAAATTAGAAATTATAAAGTACTGACCCGTCATAGCCTCACAGCCTGCAGGTGGGGTCACACGTTTCATTTGATATTGAAGAGCCATTGAGTAGCATGTCGTAAATTATGATTGTGTACGTATTTATATTCCTCCGATTAGAGCGCCATCTGTGGCGAAACGAAGAAAATGCTTCAGCCAAAATGTATGTAGATTTTATTGTAGAATCGTAATGTGCAATAAAAAACCGGTGTTCCCATTGAAGATTTCGAAGTTGCCTACGCCGCCACGCGTGGGGCGGAGGGTGTGAGGATGGGGGTTCGAGTGTGGTAGCACTGGATGTCCCTTCCGAGACAAACAAATCAGAATTATAACTTTTTTTATCCTATTTGTAGTTTTCGTAATATTTCAATGTCTTCAGTTAAAATGAACACCCTACTTATACAGCGTGAAGAAAAAATCACGCACTCGGACTTCGCAAGGCAATTCCTCACATACTAGTAATACAAAAATGTCTGTCAAAAATTTTCGTCCTGCATATATTTTGGGCTGTAAATGTAACTTAAGAATTGGCAGTCTGGGAATACTGTAATCACGTGTATAATATCTACGTCTGTCAGGAGACATTAGTAACAATGTGCAGTTGGTGCAATGGGTAGCGTTTTGGGTTACCATGCAGGAGTTCGAGGGTTCGATTCTAAGTTGAGGCTTATTTGCTTTATTTACAGGAAGTAGTCAGTGTGGTATGGTATATGGAGTGTTAATTGTCATACAGAGATTACACTATTAAATAGACCTCTCACACGTCTTGGACGTGAGTTGCTTCGCTCCATTGCATCTGCTAGATTCCAAACCTGTTTTCTGTGTTCCCTTCCTCAGAGGTCCCATCGATTCATACCAAGTATTATTCACACCACGTTCAGGTCCATTAAATTTCGTTAGGGCCTTTCATCACCAGTGGGGCTAGCAACATGCTTTGCAAATAATTTCGATGGGATCGTTCGAGGAAGGTACACAGAAAACAAGTTTGGAATCTAGTAGATGCACCGAGCGAGACAACTCTCGTCCACGACGTGCTAAAGGGTTCTTTAAAAGCTGACCAATGAAAACGAAAGTACTTACATTTCTGTCTCATGTACACTAATTTTAGCTAATAAAAACAAATAAGCCTCAACCCAGCCTCGCAGCCTCGACCTCCTGCATGCTAGCCCAAAACGCTACACACTGTACCAACTGCAGATCAGAGCTCTGCCGCCTGACAGAGATAGTTAGGAGACGTGGGATTACAGTGTTGCCAAATTGCCAATCTTTAACGTCCATTGAGGAAGAAAGGAAGGAAGATTGTGTTTAACGTCCTGTCGACATCGAGGTCATTAGAGACGGAGGACAAAAGGAGGAATTGTGCCAAGGACGGGGAAGGAAATCTGCCGTACCCTTTCAAAGGAACCATCCGGGAATTTGCCTGAAGCTATTTAGGGAAATCACTGAAAACCTAAATCTGGATGGCCAGACGCGGATTCGAACCGTCGTCCAACCGTATGCAAGTTGATCGAAATATGCGCAGGACGAAATTTTGTGACGGACGTTTTTATTTTGCCAGTTTGTGAAGTATGACGCTGCGAAGTCAAGAGTGTGTGCATATTTCTTCACCACATGTGTGTGTGTGCGTGTGCCGCATGGAACTGTACATCGCTGTCCCTTGTAAACAAGGGTGTTCTATTTTTGCCATTTGTGAATGAATTTTTCTTAACACTTCACTTTCACTTTATGTCTCTTTAAAAACACGTGTTATGTGTTGGTTCTGTGTGTAAAAAATATATACAGAATTCCAAATGACACTGTGTTTTTTGGTTGTCTTTTTTTCCATTGTGTTGCCTGTAGGCAGTTTGACATTCATTTATTTGTTGTGTAGGTACATATGTTATTATTTGTCGTGGAGGATATCTTGGGCAAAGTTCGTTTCTTATCTAACAATAAAAGAATAACGATAAAACTATAATATAATAACATAACTGGAAACACATTTATTATGTGCATAAAACAACTGGCCACTGAGGATGCTTCATAAATAAAATGAAGCGAAACGCGTATGGCATAAAAACAGATAATATTTTATTTTGTTGCATAGAAGGACCACATCTCCTAGAAGATGATTGTGATAACAAAACATTAAGAACACAAAAATATTTTTGCTTTAAGAATTTTGGTCTCTCTTGTGGCAGAACATTAGTGGGAAAGAAATCAATATCTCGTACAACCTTCGTAACGAGTCACGAAAATATAGAAAGCAGTAAAATGAAGATTACGAATAAGAAAAACCAAATAGAGGAGAGAAACTGAAGTTGTTAAGTGATTCTAGTTGGTCAACACGATGATAGAAAAAAAATAGATCACGATAAACGCAAAAGTACAAGATCCATTACTATAACAAATCTGACTGCGGTAAGAATCGGTTATAATCGATGTAAACAGACGACCCCACCATCGACGTTCACCACGATCATGTAGTCGATGGTGTAAAACAGATTTTATACGGCAGATATGCGAGTGTAGACTGTCTAGTGGCAAGAACTCTGTATGTCGTTACCAAAGCGTATACAGCATCAGAAGTTGAGGTAGCGTCTGTCGTAGCTCAAAGTAATATAATACAGCCATGCTGTTCGCAATGTAAGTAGGGAAACGACGGCCAGTATCGGACAGCTGACTGTACTGGACAAGATCTGTTTCTAAACTCTAGTGCTACTGACAGCTCCTGTCGTTCCACTGCAGTGTGTACCATGGAGGAACAAGACCACTGAAGCAATTTTGAATCAAAACAACGGTGCGTTTCGGAGTGGCAACAAGTTATCTGCTTCTAGTGTGTTTTTCGGTGCTAAGATTTGACTCTGGAGTGTTGTATTTTGCTTGCAAGTAAGGAATATTACAGTTATGATATCTTTAGATACAACTGATATTATTCTCTATATTGTAGGCTGTGACAAAGTCTGGCCCACGTAATAGCAATGGGGGTTATAAACTATCATAGCGGTATGTTCGAATTGTATCGGACAGAGCAATTTCGGGTTGTGCTGGGCAAGGCATATAGTACAAAAGCTTAAATTTATACGGTTTTGTACTCTAAGAGGCAAAGATGGAGAAGTGGGGATAAAAGTGGGATAAAAAATTAAGGGAGCCGTAAAAAAATTACAGTTCTTGAAATGAGAATCAGGAAAGCGAGTGCGAAATATGCAGTTCCACGAAGTACATTACGTACTACACTTAATTATGTACGGGGAAACATAGAACTGGCCATGAAATCTGTTTCGGGAAATAATAAGTTTCTTCCGAAAACATTCAGTGATGAACATAAAACAATATTATAAGATGATGTTAAAAATTTAGGTAACCAGCTATGTCTCTGAGTAAAGATCATTTACTATATCCAGTTTACCGTTTTGTAGAGAAATTGAAAGTAAAGTATGGGTTCAATGACACAAAAATGAAAGCGGATAAAGACGTCCACAACGATTTTATGAAAAGACGCGAGCACTTCGTGAAAAGGGCAGCTGAATCCACGAATTTGCAGAGAGCAGCAGGTTTCAGCAAGTAAGAAGTTGACAAATTCTTTGACAAGAATATAATGATAACAATGATGAGAATGGTAACAATAATGGTAATGGCAGATACCAAAAGAAATTAGGTGTACAAAATAGATATTTTCTGATATAGCGAGTTGCGAGGAAAGGAAATTTAACGTGACTACACTAGCTAAGAATACTGGGAAATGAGGAATATCTGGTTGGAAAGGGGGATGTACTTGATTAACGAGGGGGTACAGGGACAATGGTAATCGTTATTGTTGCTTTAGTAGATACGTCAAACTTATTCTCAAGCTTTAGATGTTATTCATTTCTCTAATCTAAGACAAGAGGTTAGTTAAGAGTCGGGTTCTTGTTACTGGAAAGGAATTCGAGAAAGTGATTTAATGATAGAGTGTGACAGAAAGGATTTTGCTTTGATGGGAACGGATGTTTCTGCCACGTTGCTCATATAAGGGCATAAAGGTCGAGGAGGGACATGAAGGACAGGTTACTTTGGTAAGAGAAGACAGAGGTTATGGAGATTTCTGTGCGTGTCTCCAAGCAGTCAGGTTAGCTGTGCGTATGACGGTAAAATACGATCAAAGATTCAAACACCACAGCTATTGCGAACACAGGTATTCATAACCGGTTCCACAAGCCGTGAGCTCTCCCGAGAAAGACCTTGCAGGACAACATCGCTGTAATCAGTAGTTCGAAGTAGAAGTGTTTGTACAAGTTTCTTTTTCAGGTCAAGAGGAAAGAGTTTTTATATTTTTGTGGGGCATAGAGAGATGCTGATGGCTCCTTGTACATTGCAGTTACGGCACAGTCCAATTTAGATTTTCATCTATTATTAATCCTAGACACTTTACTGAGGGAGAGAAATTGAAGTTTGTCCCATTGATGCTTAAAGACGATAGGGATTGCCGATATTATGGGTTATGAGCCTAGAGTGACCAATCGGTGCCGCTTGGGTTTTGGATGGACTGAGCTTTAACCCCATATACTGCGCTCATTTTTACAGTGCACGCAGGTCGGTACTGAGATTCTCGGTAGTTGTCTTCAGGTTTATTGGTTTTGCCCTTAGATTCAATTGGAGGCCATCAGCGTACATGTGGTATTTTCAGTAATAGAAAACTGATGACACATCACTGGCGTACAATCAAAAGAGTGTGGGACATAATATCGAACCCTGGGGCCCGCCTGATACTACCTGCCTCCATTGTGACTGTACGGTGCCGGGCTTGACACATTACTGACTATAGGTCAGGTAGAAGCTAAACCACTGCACTGCACTTTGTAAGAAATTTAGGCAGCTAAGTCTGGCAAGTAAAATGTCGAAGTCGACAGTGCAAAGGTTTTGCTTAAGTCTAATAAGCACATGGTAGTCCCATGTGCTTATTAGACTTAGGCAAAAAACCATGGTAGTCCCGGGGGACACTGCAGGAGCCTCCACGAAGATTGCGTTCACCACTCGAACAACAAGCAATCGGGCGTCCCCTGGAAACGACCTAGTCGGCCAATCCTGCAAACACCGGAGCACCAAAACCAAAGATGACAAAACAACTCTCCGAAGAGACTCAAAAAAGGCCTTTATCAAGACCATCACTAGTGACAACTTCCTGCAATATTGAAGGCTTATCTGTAAATAAAGAAATTTTATTATCTGACATGTGCAAACGAAACAACTGTGATATTTTAGTGTTACAAGAAACACACAGAGCACCAACTAGCCATAGACCAAAAATACAGGGCATGAAATTAGTTCTCGGGAGACCACACGAAAGGTACGGAAGTGCTATATTTGTGAAACCGAACTTAGACGTATGCTCCTGTGCTCTGACCTGCGAAGAAAATATAGAAATTTTAACTATTGAGCTACATTCATGTACTGTAACATCCGTGTACAAACCACCCAGTGCGAGGTTCAAATTTACGGAGCCTGGAAATTTCCATTCAAAAAACATTAAAGTTGTACTAGGAGATTTTAACTGTCACGGTCTCGCATGGGGTTATAAAGAGACAAATGACGATGGCGAAATGCTGGAGACCTGGGCAGACCAGGCTAAACTGAAATTGATACATGACCCAAAGTTGCCTGCATCATTTAACAGCGGAAGATGGAAACGAGGATATAATCCAGATAACATCTTTGTCTCCGAAAAGGTATCCCTGCAAACTGTAAAGCAAATCGAGGACCCAATTCCAAGATCGCAACACAGAGCAATAACTTGCTGCATTACTGCAGTAATCAAATCAGATGTAATGCCCTTTAAGAGACGCTTCAACTTCAAAAAAGCTCATTGGGAACTTTTTACAGAGGACCTTGATAAGGAGATCTTGGAAATTAAACCAAAGATACAATCATATGAAACTTTTATAGACCTTGTCAAGAAAATCTCTCGACGGCGCATACCTAGAGGGTGCCGCACCCAGTATATCGCTGGACTAAATGGTAGCAGCAAGGAAGCTCTGAAAAAGTATGAAGAACTATACAATAAGGACCCCTTCTTAGAGGAAACGATCCAGGCAGGTGAGGTACTGATGTCTGGTATCTCCGAAGCGAGAAAGGAAAAGTGGTGCAACCTCCTACAAGAGACGGACATGAAGCACAGCAGTAGGAAGGCATGGAAACTGGTCAAAAGTCTCAACAACGACCCAACAGAACCACAACCAAACTACAGTGAAGTTACACCTGATCAGATAGCTCACCAACTACTCATGAACGGAAAAACTAAAAGGAAGATCAGGAATGCCAAATTAAAAGAAAATTGAACGAGGAGATTAGCTTCCTAGCTCGCCCGTTCTTCATTCAGGAGCTACAAGATGCAATCAATGATTTGAAAAACAATAAGGCCGCTGGCCTCGACGATCTGAGATCTGAGCAAATTAAACATTTTGGACCGGGAGTACAAGCATGGATCCTAGAGCTAATGAATAACTGTATTACAACAATGCAAATTCCTAAACTGTGGAGGAAAGCTCGAGTTACTGCGTTACTAAAACCAGGGAAAGACCCAGCTGAAGCTAAAAATTTCCGGCCTGTGTCACTGCTTTGTCATTTATTTAAAGTGCTGGAGCGAATGGTCCTCAAACGCGTAGCTGATTATGTGGACAAAGCCCTCATTAACGAACAAGCTGGATTCCGATCAGGAAAATCATGCTGTGGCCAAATCCTTAATCTCACACAGTACATCGAAGACGGCTATCAGAGAGGAGAAGTAACTGGGGTCGCATTCCTGGATCTCAGTGCTGCATATGACACAGTTAATCATAAGTTGCTTACCCAGAAAGTGTATAATGTCACTAAGGACTACACCCTTTCTATGTTCGTGCAATGTCTGCTACAAAACAGACGCTACTATGTAACCTTACAATCTAAAAACAGCCGATGGAGGACACAGAAAAATGGACTTGCACAGGGTTGTGTCTTGGCTCCAATATTATTTAACATCTATACCAATGATCTTCCCATCAGCCGTCAGACACGAATGTTCATATATGCTGATGATGCAGCAGTGGCCACACAGGATAAAACCTTTGAACAAGTGGAGGAGAATCTCACAGGAGCCTTAACAGAACTTGCTATCTATTACGACGGCAATGATCTCAAACCAAACCCTAGTAAATCTCAAGTATCCGCCTTCCATATTAGGAACAAACAAGCTAAACGGAAACTCCGAGTCATGTGGCAAGGGGAAGAGCTGAAACATACAAACAGCCCAAAATACCTGGGAGTAACATTGGACAGAGCACTTACTTTTAAGCAGCACTGTCACAACACTAAAAAAAAGGTCTGTGCCAGGAACAACATACTGCGGAAGCTAACAGGTTCATCGTGGGGAGCTCAACCACATGTTTTGCGCACCACGGGTCTGGTGCTGAGTATCTCAGCAGCGGAATATGCGGCGCCAGTTTGGAGGAACTCTGCTCACACTAAGCAAGTTGATGTCGCCCTAAACGAAACTGTACGTATTGCCACAGGATGCCTCAAACCAACTCCCACAGACATCATTTACCCCATCATAGGCATAGCACCACCCACTATCCGCAGACAAGTAGCCGCCGAGATCGAAAGATCAAAACAAAAGAATGATCCTCGACACCCGATGCATATGCACCGAAAACAACGTGTCCGGCTGAAATCCCGCAGGAGTTTCATTGAAACTACCGAAGTGCTCGCCACCAAGCCCGCCGCAAGGCGACTATCTCTTTGGGAAGAAATGGTGCCACACTCCACAATGGAACTACTTGAGGAGGGATCTGCAGGATTTCAACTACCTTTTACAACTTGGAGGTCATTAAACCGGCTACGCACTGGAGTAACTGGGTGCAAATCAAACCTATTTAAATGGGGTTACAGTGATGGTGACAGGTGTGAATGCGGAGCAATACAGGACTTGGACCACCTACTGATCTGCCCAGAGATGTCTATAACATGCACTAAAGATAATATTTTGAAAGTCAATGACAAAGCAATCTACGTTGCTAATTACTGGGAAGGGAAGATATAATTGGTGCATCCGGACACGGAAGAAGAAATGGTAGTCCCTTTGTACATCCATGGCAAGCTTCAGGACGTCTGTTACCTTTATTAAAACACACATTGTGCTGCGATGTTTTCAGAAACCTGATTGACATCCCTGCAGTACATAGTTTTTAGTTAGGTAGTTTGTTAGCTGGTCGTAGACTATGTATTCTAAGGCCTTAGTGCAGGAATAGTGGAAATAGGTCGGTAATTAGAGGGTGCTGTGGCAACGTCCTTTTTAGGTAGGGGCTTAACTAATCCTTGTTCCAGGCCTGAGAGTAGAGGAGTGGTTGAAGATATTTATTCTAGTGGGCAGGTTGTGGGCCAGTAATAAGCTTAGTCATTTGGACTGTGTGTGTCCAGTAGGTGCTGATCTGATAAGTATGATTGCTTTTTTTCACGGTTCTGCAAGTAACATGGTTTAGGTAGAATTTTTCGTGACTGCAGTCTTTCGTTTCTGGTTCAGTTGTGATTGTAGGTAATGTGAAATACTGGTTCAGTTCTTCAACTGGGATAATGGGATCAGCTGCAGCTTTTACTTTGCCTTTACGAAGACTACATACGTTTTTCCATAGTACAGCTGGTCTCTTTCTATTGTTGGTTAACGTTTGGGCATTCGAGTTTTGCATTTCACACAGCTGACTCTGCTCCGCTTCTACTTGTAAGCAATACGATTTTCAGGCTTAGGGTGCAGTTTTCATGTCCTAAGCGCAACGTCTCTGAGGTTCATGAGCTGTTTCAGTTCTTCAGTTAGCCAAGCTGCAGGTTTCCTTCTTACTTTTCCGGTATTGACGGGACCATATTTTTTGTATAATTGAGTAACTTTGTTAGTAGATCCGTGAAGTTTTCGTTTATGTAAGAGAAGGGAATAGAAGACGTCGCCCAAATTATTTCTTTCACCTCATTTGCAAATTACTGTGTTTGAAATCTCGGTATGTAGCCATTTGTGGTTTCTTTCTGGGACATTGTGGCGAGTAGATCATAAAAATTATGTCATGGACAAACATGCTAGTTGCAGACATTTGAGAGGTACGAACTACTCTAATTGGGGATATCGTTGTAAATGAATCAGTGAGAGTAAGCTGGCGTAGCAATACGTTTGAAGTAGAAAGAATCCGCTTAAATTTCACACCGGAAGGACTAATAAAAAATTTATGGTGGTGTCATCAGCTCATTTATATGCTCGTGTGTCTATACGAGACTTGAAAAAGTTGTTTCGAAGCAATCAAACCAGCCTACTGTAGGAGGTTTGTCGAGGACACAAAAAAATTTCAAATGTGTGTGAAATCTTATGGGACTTAACTGCTAAGGTCATCAGTCCCTAAGCTTACACACTACTTAACCTAAATTATCCTAAGGACAAACACACACACCCATGCCCGAGGGAGGACTCGAACATCCGCCGGGACCAGCCGCCTCTAGGAACATATATTCCGCTTCATTACTGTTGGATGTGCGCAGCAGAACTGGTGATAAATCAGAGTGTATGTACGCCCCTACTTCACCGTCTTGCCTGCTACATCTGTCGTGTCCTAGAAATATGCAGCCATCTAGATTTACCGGTTTTGTGTGAATACTTGATTTGAATTAGATCTCCGACGGGAGTATCACATGGATGTCTGTATCTTCGAATATATGACGGCTTCAAGACTTTGTAAGTAAAAGTCTAAGAAGCCGACCTTGCCTAGGATACTGGACGGGTCATAGGTGGCTGTAGTGAACGTTCCTTCAGATATGGTGGACAGCTGCGAATACAGAATAAGCAGTCCCTGACCAAGGCAAAACAAAGCCAAATCCACTTTGCGTCTGTCTTGTAGCAAGTGACAAAGTGGTCAGCGTCTGTTCACCAGTGGTGCGGCTGAAATTTGTATTCTGGAACTATCTCTTCCAGTCTTAACATTCTGGGTTTACTCAATGAGTCTACTCAATCCCACCTGATTCCAGGTACAATCATCATGGAGCATTTTCGTAATAACTGTATTACCCTACGTGGTCAATCACAGCCAGTATCAGTGGTGCAACTGGTCTTTCGGATTCTGGGGCGGTCAGGTCAAAATGCAATATGATTGAGCGGAGTAAGTCGGAGTCCTCTGGCCAACTTAAAACCAAAACAAATACGTTTTTTGCAATACTTAACATAGAAACACTTCGCAACCAAGTAAACTTCATAAATTGGGGGATGCATTAAAAGAACAGAAGATTCAAAACTGGGCACTTCAGGAAACACGAATGACGGACAATAACTCCATGGATTTCGGCAATTAAAAAGACGTTTTTAAAAGTAAAACTGATAAGAGAATACTTAATAATACACTACATCTGGAAGTTGCTTTTGCAGTCTCCAAAAATATTTTAAATTCAATAATGGTGGTAAAACCCATTAATAACAGACTAATGACAATTTCTCTTACATGCGCAAATAAAGCATACACTTTAATTAATGCCCATATGCCAGCCAATGACGATAACCATAAAAATCCTGAAGAACTTAATTAAGCTTGGGAAACGTTAGAAAGCTTCATCTCGTAAATTCCCTCAAACCATATTAACATTTTAATCGGTGAATTTAATGCTCAACTAGGTCAAGAGAAAAAATATAAGAAAACGGTGGGTGTATTTCCTGCACATAAATGGACTAACCAAAATGACCAAAGACTTGTTGAAACGTGCAGAAACTTTAACCTCAAAATCATGTCAACACATTTTAAAAAGAACCCTTCTAAACAAAAAACTTGGTGGACACCCAATACATTTATTGGGGAATTTCAAATCGATCATATAGCAATTTCTTCCCCTAACCACACACAAATTTTAATTGACCAAGTTAGGAAAGTGGCTGATGCTGATTCTGACCAATATTTAACGCGAATAAAAGTAAAACTTCAACCCCAAAAACTCTTCAAAACGAAAAATGTTATCCCAAAAATTGACACTGCTAAAATAACCCCTACTCTCACAAGCGAAGTTGACAAGAAACAATCCAGCAGTTGGCAGAGCCTAAAAGAAAAGTTCATCAAAACATCACATTTAATTCCGCCTCGAAAGAAACAAGAACACCTTTGGTGGAACGCGGATTGTGAAATAGCAGTTAAATATACGCATGAGGCATTAAAAAATTGATATAGTATCAAAACTGAAAATACGTACAACACCTTTATAACTGTCAGAAAAGAAATATCTAAATTAATCTGACAGACTAAAGAAAACTACGAAGACCCGCAAGGGTAGCCGAGAGTGCTAATGCGCTGCTTCCTGGACTTGGGTAGGCGCGCCGGCCCCAGATCGAATCCGCCCGGCGGATTAACGACGAGGGCTGTGTGCCAGCCAGCCTGGCTGTGCTTTTTAGGTGGTTATCCACATATTGCTAGGTGAATACTGGGCTGGTCCCCAAGTTTCGCCTCAGTTACACAACTCACAGACAGTTGAAAACGTTTGCACTACTTCATGACTTACACCAGATGCAGACAGCTGGGGTACCCTACTTCCGTTCCGGGGGGGGTTTGGGGTGGCGTCAGGAAGGGCATATGGCCACCCTCTGCAATTCACACTGCCAAATCCGTAATAACAAAGCCGACCCCACGTTCGAGTGGGACAAAGGCCTCAAGAAAGAAAGAAAGACTAAAGGAAACTACGAAAATGCCCAACGCCTAGAAATCGGAAAAGACTTCCAAAAGAACAATACAAAAAAACTTTTATAAAACATTCAGAACAAAACTGACCTGTTATCAACCTCAAAGTCTTTGCTTCAAAACTGAAAATAACAATTTGGCTGTTAAAAACCAGGAAAATTGTAAGATACTTGCTAATTATTTTGAAAAACTGTTAAACAGGTCAGAACCAGAGAATAAACTCCAACCACGGAAAACTAATAACGTCAATCCTAACTCTAAAGAACCTCGTGAAATCCAAATAATCAAACAAATTAAGCGACTTAAAAACAATAAAGTATCTGGAGAAGATGGTATAATTACTAAAATCATCTAGCCCTTGCACTATAAAAGAGGTCACTCAACTAGTAAGACATATCTGGCAAACCGAGAAAATACCCGAGGACTGGAAAACTGGCCTAATGCATCCATTGCATAAAAAAGAGGAAAGAACCGATGTTAATAATTACCGAGGGATCTCTATTCTCCCGCTGACATACAAAATCTTCATGCAATGTTTGCTTGATAGAGCCAAAGAACAGTTAGAACTTAAAACTGGTAAATACCAAGCAGGCTTTAGACTGAACAGATACTGATTGAAAAAAATTCTTAATTTCAAACTAATCTTTAGCCGCTAAAAGATTTCTAGTGACAATATTGTATGCACATTTGTGGATTTTGAAAAGGCCTACGACTCAGTTCATCGTGAATCTCTTTTCCGAATTTTAAAGGAAAAAGGGCTAGATAATGAAACTATAACAGTGATTAAGGAAACGTTAACTGACTTTAGCTCTAAATTTAAATTCACGGGATAAATTTCTGAACCATTTGGTATAAAGACTGGTGTTAGACAGGGAGATGGACTCTCTCCATTACTGTGTAGCTTCGTTTTGGAAGAGGTATGTACAGAATGGTGAGAGCAAAAGCCGAGTCAAAATGTAGATCAATCAATCAAGTTAGGTAAAAGTAATATTAGAGTAGGTTGCTTCGCCTTTGCAGATGATCTGGAAGTTTTAACTACGGATATTACCACTGCTCAAAATAAATAAATAAATAAATAAATAAAAATAAAAAAAATTTAAAAAAATAAATTCTTAAAGTTGCGGAAAAAGTAGGACAACAAATATCAATCGAAGAAACGGAATATGTGACATGCAACAACCAACCACCAAAGTTTTTGAACACGGAAATGCGGGAAAATAAAAAGGGTTTCTCAGTTTAAATAATAGGAGGAAATCAAACAAGAAAATTCTCTGAAAAAAGCTTAAAACAAAATTCGCTATCAAAAAATGATAGAAGGTTGTATACATGGAAGAACCCTGGAGATACTAAAAGGTATCAGATAGATTATATAATGGTAAGACAGAGATTTAGGAACCAGGTTTTAAATTGTAAGACATTTCCAGGGGCAGATGTGGACTCTGACCACAATCTATTGGTTATGACCTGTAGATTAAAACTGAAGAAACTGCAAAAAGGAGGGAATTTAAGGAGATGGGACCTGGATAAACTGAAAGAACCAGAGGTTGTATAGAGTTTCAGGGAGAGCATAAGGGAACAATTGACAGGAATGGGGGAAAGAAATACCGTAGAAGAAGAATGGGTAGCTTTGAGGGATGAAGTAGTGAAGGCAGCAGAGGATCAAGTAGGTAAAAAGACGAGGGCTAGTAGAAATCCTTGGGTAACAGAAGAAATATTGAATTTAATTGATGAAAGGAGAAAATATAAAAATGCAGTAAATGAAGCAAGCAAAAAGGAATACAAACGTCTCAAAAATGAGATCGACAGGAAGTGCAGAATGGCTAAGCAGGGATGGCTAGAGGACAAATGTAAGGATGTAGAAGCTTATCTCACTAGGGGTAAGATAGATACTGCGTACAGGAAAATTAAAGAGACCTTTGGAGATAAGAGAACCACTTGTATGAACATAAAGAGCTCAGATGGAAACCCAGTTTTAAGCAAAGAAGGGAGAGCAGAAAGGTGGAAGGAGTATATAGAGGGTCTATACAAGGGCGATGTACTTGAGAAGAATATTATGGAAATGGAAGAGGATGTAGATGAAGATGAAATGGGGGATACGATACTGCGTGAAGAGTTTGACAGAGCACTGAAAGACCTGAGTCGAAACAAGGCCCCCGGAGTAGACAACATTCCAGTAGAACTACTGACGGCCTTGGGAGAGCCAGTCCTGACAAAACTCTACCATCTGGTGGGCAAGATGTATGAAACAGGCGAAATACCCTCAGACTTCAAGAAGAATATAATAATTCCAATCCCAAAGAAAGCAGTTTAATAAGCCACAGCTGCGAAATACTAACACGAATTCTTTACAGACGAATGGAAAAACTAGTAGAAGCCGACCTCGGGGAAGATCAGTTTGGATTCCGTAGAAATACTGGAACACGTGAGGCAATACTGACCTTACGACTTATCTTAGAAGAAAGATTAAGGAAAGGCAAACCTACATTTCTAGCATTTGTAGACTTAGAGAAAGCTTTTGACAATGTTGACTGGAATACTCTCTTTCAAATTCTAAAGGTGGCAGGGGTAAAATACAGGGAGCGAAAGGCTATTTACAATTTGTACAGAAACCAGATGGCAGTTATAAGAGTCGAGGGGCATGAGAGGGAAGCAGCGGTTGGGAAGGGAGTGAGACAGGGTTGGAGCCTCTCCCCAATGTTATTCAATCTGTATATTGAGCAAGCAGTAAAGGAAACAAAAGAAAAATTTGGAGTAGGTATTAAAATCCATGGAGAAGAAATAAAAACTTTGAGGTTCGCCGATGACATTGTAATTCTGTCAGAGACAGCAAAGGACTTGGAAGAGCAGTTGAACGGAATGGATGGTGTCTTGAAGGGAGGATATCAGATGAACATCAACAAAAGCAAAACGAGGATAATGGAATGTAGTCGAATTAAGTCGGGTGATGCTGAGGGTATTAGATTAGGAAATGAGACACTTAAAGTAGTAAAGGAGTTTTGCTATTTGGTGAGCAAAATAACTGATGATGGTCGAAGTAGAGAGGATATAAAATGTAGACTGGCAATGGCAAGGAAAGCGTTTCTGAAGAAGAGAAATTTGTTAACTTCGAGTATAGATTTAAGTGTCAGGAAGTCATTTCTGAAAGTATTTGTATGGAGTGTAGCCATGTATGGAAGTGAAACATGGACGGTAAATAGTTTGGACAAGAAGAGAATAGAAGCTTTGGAAATGTGGTGCTACAGAAGAATGCTGAAGATTACATGGGTAGATCACATAACTAATGAGGAAGTATTGAATAGGATTGGGGAGAAGTTTGTGGCACAACTTGACCAGAAGAAGGGATCGGTTGGTAGGACATGTTCTGAGGCATCAAGGGATCACCAATTTAGTATTGGAAGGCAGCGTGGAGGGTAAAAATCGTAGGGGGAGACCAAGAGATGAATACACTAAGCAGATTCAGAAGGATGTAGGTTGCAGTAGGTACTGGGAGATGAAGAAGCTTGCACAGGATAGAGTAGCATGGAGAGCTGCATCAAACCAGTCTCAGGACTGAAGACAACAACAAACAACAACATCAAAAAATGGTAACTGCATTCAGATTAACACAAAATATTTATAATAAAAAACCACTTTCTAAATTCAGTTAACTTAGGCATGACAGCACTGTAATAAAACCTGAATGTCTTTGTGGAGTAGAAACTTAAATTTTAAACATAACGAGGGATACAGAAGAAATTCAAAAGAAAGAAAGAAAGATTATTAGGAAAATATTAGGCCCCAAAATTACTGAGAAGCAATACAGAAATAGAAGAACACACAGACATACAGGGTGACATGAGAAAACGAAGACCTAAATTTTATGGGCACATTAAAAGAATGGCACCCACTAGGTCGACAAAAGAAACAGTAGAATTCTAAGGAAACGGAAATAAAGCCAAAACTGAGCCAATTAAATGGGTCGCTACAATTAAGGAGGATCTTAAAGCAGCTGGTATAGCTCAGGCAAACGTTACAGATAGAAAACCATTCAGACAAAAGGTAGTTGATTGGAAACTTGGTCAGAGGGAAATTAGAAAACGGATTGGAACACCGTGGTCTGATGAAAGAAAAAGGCTTCATTCTGAAAAGATGAAACATCAAAAGCGACATTGATTGATTATAACTCTCGTGATTCTGGTGGCCCCATACGTGAATAATAATATGACGGAACTCGTCGAAATGAGCTGGAAGAGACAGGACATGGAGTTAGGTGCATTCAGGTGCAGAGCACACAAAAAGCCGCTGCTGGACAGTTTTGACCTTGGGTGAGTGCTGATGAGGGAACAAAGCATAACGTGGTGAGGTGGGGTATCTACAGGAAGGAGAAATATTTTGTGGCCAAGACCAGTGAGGTTTGCAGCGGTTGTTAAACAGCCAAGTGGTGACAGGAAAAGAAACTCGCTAAACGGGGCTAGAATAATGTTGTGTCCAAGAGTATTGAGGACAAAATCGTCGTCGTTGGTTGATAATCGTATCCGAGTTTTCATTTTTCTCCTCCATTTCCATTACTGCATTGCATTTCAGGTATGGAAACGCCTATGATGACTTAGGAGACAACTCCTGCATGAAACATGCGGCCACATACATTACACATAATAGGGGGTGGAGGACGTGGCTGGGCCTGGCGAAGTTTGCATCTGTGACGTTTTCATTTTCCTGCCTCCACATTCCAGGTCAAAATGTGAGACAGCAGCTGAAGTAGTTGTGCGCCAGTGTCTACAATTTTCTGCTGCGGCGCACCAATTACTCGGGTCAATCTTTGGATTCTATCTGTTTTTCTTGAATTGGTGCTCACTTCACTATACAAAATTTTCGAGGAAGTCTTTTGTATCTCATATACTGTACATGCCCAATCCATCTGAGTTGATGACCAATAACGGTGGCTTCTATACTGTACATCTTTGCCTTCTCAAGAATCACAGTGTTTAATACCAAGTCATCCCATTTTATGGTCTTAATGTTTCTAAGCTTCTGTTGATTGAAGCGGTCTAGCTTCGTAAGTTCATGGCAATGTAGTGTCCAAATTTCGCAACCATAGATCAGTCCAAAAACAACAACTGCTCCATACACCATCAGTCTGGTGTATAGTGTCAGATCTTTATTCAGGAAGACACAGTGTGGGAGACGTCCAAAAGTAACATGTGCGGCATGCATCCTGTTCTCCACGTCCTTTTCCGCTGAGCATTTTGTTGATAATATACTTTCTAGACAGAGAAGTGATTTACTTGTTCCAAAGGTGTCCTGGAAATACAGATATTGCGATTTGGAAAGGCAGTTCCAGGAGCTGGCTGTGGTAGTACCTTTGTTTTTTGGTGTTGATGGTCAGGCCAAACCGTTTATGTGCAGTACAGAAACAATCTACAGAAAGTTGCAGCTCTGTAGGTGTGTGAGCAGAAGAGGCATTGTCACGAGCGTACTGCAAATCAGTCACCTGAGTGAGACTTGTGAACCATTTAGCGTGCAGTCTGGACTGAGTCAATAGCCCTCCGTCAAATCTGTGTTTAAGTTCCGCTCCTGCGTTGTTTACAGACGATATCTTATAAAGCACGGCTGCTAGATACGGAACAAACAACGTTGGCGCAAGGACACAGCCTTGTTTGAGCCCATTAGTAAAAGGGAATTTGCCAGATGTTTCATTTTGGTATAGCAATTGCTCAGGAATGTCATCATGGAAAGCTTGAATCAGTTTAACAAAGTGTTAACGGCAGCCAAAAAGTTTTAAGAACTTCCACATAGCTGCTATAGGCACTGCATCCAAAGCATTTTCTATGTCTTGGAACACAAATAATAAAGACTTATGTACTTCCTTGAACTTCTGTAGTTGTCGTGCACAGAAGGTCATATCAATAGTTCCACTGGAGGAGCGAAATTCGCACTGAGATTTAATAAATAAAGTCTCGGAAGACTCTGGAGGCGATTCAACAGAACTCTAGAAAATATTTTGCCAGCCACGGAGAGCAAGGATATGCCACGGGAGTTACCACATACGCTTCTGTCACCTTTTTTGAAGATGGTGACAACTGTGGAGTTCCTCATGTCAACTGGTACGTTATAGGTTACCCAGATTAGAAAAAAACGGGGAGAAGAGTCTGGTTTTTACAGGCAAGCCACCACTTTGTTCTCAAGGGGGATGCTGTCAGGTCTGGGTGCCTTTTCCTTCCTATCTAAAGCCTAGCTGGTTCATGAAATGACGGTGGGACTGCCATCCTGGGTTGTGTTGGATGCTGTGGGACATATTCGAGACAATCGTCAGTAACAGTAGAACTACGGTTCGAGAGTGAGCTGGAATGATCTTTCCAGCGTTTAAAGATGTCGTGACTGTCAATGGGGATGGTGGTGCTGTCGATGGCTTTCAGGGCACTTGATGAGGAACGGGCAGGCCCATATATTTCTTTTATTCCAGCGTAAAAACTCCATCAGCCCCTGGCATCTGACAGACCTTGGAATTCATGGCTTTTTGTTGCCACTTGTTTGTTCTTATTTCAGTCTGACATTTCTGCTTGATCTCTTGTAAGTGTGATTTCTTCTCCACGGAGGATGGATCTCGACTAAGAAACAGGTAATTGTCTCTCTTCACTCTTATGCGGTTCTTAATCATTTTATTGTTGTCATCAAACCAGTCACTTTTCTTCTTCGTATCAAAACAACTAAACGATTTGAAGTGGAATGATCATATAAAATTAATTGTTGGTAAGGCTGGTGTCACGTTGAGATTCATTGGGAGAGTCCTTAGAAAATGTAGTCCATCAACAAAGGAGGTGGCTTACGGAACACTCGTTCGACCTATACTTGAGTATTGCTCATCAGTGTGGGATCCGTACCAGGTCGGGATGACAGAGGAGACAGAGAAGATCCAAAAAAGAGCGACGCGTTTCATCACAGGGTTATTTGGTAAGCGTGATAGCGTTACGGAGATGTTTAGCAAACTCAAGTGGCAGACTCTGCAAGAGAGCCGGTCTGCTTCGCGGTGTAGCTTGCTGTCCAGGTTTCGAGAGGGTGTGTTTCTGGATGAGGTATCGAATATATTGCTTCCCCCTACTTATACCTCCCGGGGAGATCACGAATGCAAAATTAGAGAGATTCGAGCGCTCATGGAGGCTTTCCGGCAGTCGTTCTTCCTGCGAACCATACGCGACTGGAACAGGAAAGCGAGGCAATGACAGTGGCACATAAAGTGCCCTCCGCCACACACCGTTGGGTGGCTTGCGGAGTATAAATGTAGATGTAGATGTAGATCTCTTCTGCAGTCTTCTTGATGGTGTTTCTTAAAGCGGGCCATTCCTGTTCAGCATCTGGTGTGTTAACTGGGGTATTGCTAAGTAGATCGGAAAGTGTATCTTGCAAGAGAGAGCGAACAGTTTCGTTCTGCAGGCCGTTGATACTGAATTTTCTCCTGGAACGATTTGACAAGTAGGGTCGTGGTTTGCGATGGACGAAGATTCTCAGATGGGTAACCAGCAGTTATGATCAGTTCAGCAATTATCGATGCTTCGAGCTGTTTTTGTGTTCGTGATGTCTTTCGTGTCACGCTGCCAAGTGATGACATTGACAGTGAGATGCCAGTGTTTGGAGCGTAGATGTATCCATGTAGTCTCATAACGATTAGGTAAGCGGAATTGCGTGTTGGTGATAAATAGCTCATGCTCAGCACAGAGACCAAGAAGAAGCATCCAATTTGCACTGCAGTTTCCAACTCCTTCATTACCTGTGATGTTTCCGCAAAAACTAGTCTCTCTTCCCACTCTATCACTGAAGTCGACTATTAACGAGTGTTTATCTGCTGTTGGTATCTTGACGAGACCATTACTCGGTTGATGGCAGAACTGATTAGTTGTATCCTCAGCCGGCCGCCGTGGCCGAGCGGTTCTAGGCGCTTCAGTTCGGAACCGCGCTACTGCTACGGGCGCAGGTTCGAATCCTGCCTCGGGCATGGATGTGTGTGATGTCCTTAGGTTAATTAGGTTTAAGTAGTTCTAAATCTAGGGGAATGATGACCTCAGATGTTAAGTCCCATAGTGCTTAGAGCCATTTGAACCATTTATTTGTATCACCCTCATTGCCTAAAGCGAGAGCATAGGCAGAGATGAGGGTGACAATGTTATCTCAGCGAGGGGAATTCTATGAGACATAGTTGTTTTATTGACAGTAATAAGGTTTAATCGATGTTGTTCCACTACTTTTGTTTTTAATGCAAATCCTACACCGTGGGTGCGTGGTTTTCCCGCATCCTTTCCTTTCCAAAACATGGTGTACCCTGAGCTAGCCTCACTGATGTGTCCTTCGCCTGATAGTCTGCTGCTTTGCCTGATAGCAATATCTATATCTACTCTAGCTAGCTCATGGGCGATAAGAGCTGTTCTTCTTTCTGGTCTGTTACCATTTAAGTCCAGGAGAGTCCTGACATTCCATATTCCAGTAGTCACAGTCATGTTGTTCTTCCTCGGTTTTCGTCCACAAATTAGGAATTGCCTTCTGGATGCGGATTCCCAACTGGGCACAAGTATGACTACCGATTTTTAGCCCACCTTTTCTAGAGCGTTTCCCATTTAGGATGGACGGCAATTATCGTAAATAGGCCTGCTAAATGGTGACGAAATGCTGTGTGTGTGTGTGTGTGTGTGTGTGTGTGTGTGTGTGTCTTGAGCGGGGGTAAGGGGGGGAGTGGGGAACGTAGATGCAGCAGTGGAGCCAACAGAACATGAGACATTATTCAAAACGGATAGCAGCCGCAGTGGTATGAATGGAAAGGAAGGGGGGTAATTCAGAGGAAGGGTTTAGTCTATAGAAATGGGTCCCCAAATTGGCGTGAGGAACCAATATTCATGAGATTATTAGACTCAGATCCATATTATCTGGCAAATATATATAAAAAATGTTGTGTAGAGTCCATATTATCCCTATTACACGCTGCTTGAGTATATGCTTCATTGACATATACATCACAGTTTGCATGTGGGTTAAGAAAATAAATGCACAATATAAAGTATTTTCTCAAGCGTAAAACAACATCTGCTCGCGTTATGTCTTCTTTTGCACGCCGTGTGGTTCTTTAGTGGATACAACAGCGAGGAACAGGTGCCATTCACGAGCACAGAATTCAGGTATTAATTTATTCTACATCTAATATCAAACAGCACAAATAATACATAATTTCGTTGCTGTATTAGCAGCATCAGTTGCTAACAGTAGATTTAGATGTAGAAGTATCCACAGATACAAAATATTTATAAATCTGTCACTCTTCAGTATAATTTCTAGGCAGAAGATGCCGAGGCCTGTAAACGTTGTGCAACTGGCAAACGCACAATAAGGCCTTAGTGCGTGAATGTTCGAACTTAGTATACACTCTCCGTTGGAGTTGAGAAGAGGGAACGCTTCCATCTGATTGTCAGCGGATCAATCGTTCGTGGCAGCGGCCTCGTGCCGCGGTGGCGAAAATGCGGTGACGTAACTGCCGGCGACAGGATAACGGCCGATACCGCAAAACAAAACAATATCTAGAAGTTCAGTGGTTAAATCAGTAGGTTATTCTTTAAGGCGGTAACAAATGAGACAAACTGTATGATGGCGTAATACCAGATAATTTCTGCGGATGTTGTATTGTATCTATAAAATTACAGCTTATATGAAAGGCTTATTTCAATAGTGGTACAAGTCCATTACCTCCACTTTTCTGCCTAATAATGCTTCTGAAATTAATGATCCAAACAAACAGAAAGAAAGGTTCATCTCTAGCAAGAAGGCATATGCTTGAATATTTCTGGTATCTCAACTGCAGATTTTTCAGCGCTCATTTAACTTTAGGACTCTGTATCTCATAATGAACACAAATGGACTTGTACCACTATTGAAATAAGCCGTTCATATTATGTATATAATAACTTAAACCGGTGGCAGCATCACCCAAAAAATTTTCCACGGCTATGGCTCCTGCCAAAATAAACATGATAAAGAGGGTGTTCCAATGTTTCTCGTTCTTCAAATCTCTCACCGATTGGAAACATCTGTTTATGAGTTCCCGAGAGAGTAGCACCCCACCACTCGCCAGCAGCTATAATTGATGAAGTGTGTAAAGGTCTCGCACTAGAAGCCTGCATCAAACACCGCTGACATTCTAATTTACCGCACTTTTAGTTTGTTATTGTCTATAGTCCCCATTGTTCCATTTAACAAAAAGTGTATGTTTGCAGAAAAAATACACTTTGTAAGTTTTATTACAATCTGTTTGCTGGCTAAAAATACAAGCCACTGAATAAATGATTCAAATGGCTCTGACCACTATGGGACTTATCTTCTGAGTTCATCAGTCGCCTAGAACTTGGAACTACGTAAACCTAACTAACCTAAGGACATCACACACATCCATGCCCGAGGCAGGATTCGAACGTGCGACCGTAGCGGTCGCGCGGTTCCAGACTGTAGCGCCTAGAACTTCTCGGCCACCCCGGCTGGCCGAGCCACTGATTACCATTCCACTCTGTGAAAATCATACAACATTACGCAATGTTTGCGGTGCAAGCTTTAATTGATTCACCCTGTATATGAAATGATCGTGCGGCATTGGTGGCCGGCAGCCAAAACCGGGGAAGTTTGGCCGTCGGGTGCAAGTCTCATTTCAGTCGATGCCACGTTGCGCGTTGGTGATGACGATGATGAAAGGATGATAATGACAACACAACATCCAGTCTACGAGCGGAGAAAATCACAAATCCGGCCGGGAATCGAACCCGAGCCCGCTGCAGGGGAGGCAAGCACGTTATCACTCAGCTAAGCAGACGGACACCCTGCATATAATACGTGCATACTGAGGAGTTGTAGTATTAGTGATTCATTTGTTACGGACAGTGGCATCCAATGGCTCTCCGGAGGTCTATCTGTGCGTCCACTGTTTTGATTCTGGAGGCAGTAACTGTGCTGACTTTAGAGGTGAACAGTGTTTGCCAATATTCATTGTATGGTACAACCATACACCGCCATCGCGTATGTACAACTGTTAAACATCTTCTACCATTTGAACGGGGTCGCACTGAAGGCCTGCTGCAAGCTGGATGGACGTATCGACAGATTCCTACACCTGCTGGGCACATGTTACACCAAAAGGTGATGTGCTTTTTCAGCAGGACAATGCACGTCCATATACGATGCAACGTGCTCTTCGTGGTGTACATCAACTGCCCTAGTCAGCAAGATCACCACATGTGTAGCCAACTGAACACGTATGGACACATCATGCAGAGGGAACTTATTCCTTCTCAGAAG
This sequence comes from Schistocerca cancellata, assembly GCF_023864275.1. NCBI lineage: Eukaryota > Metazoa > Arthropoda > Insecta > Orthoptera > Acrididae > Schistocerca > Schistocerca cancellata. Next base: position 543,461,578 of record NC_064629.1, on the reverse strand, counting down.
CCTGCAAGAACCATTGCCGAATTGCAACGAAAGGTGCAAGATGCTTGGGACAGTCTATTGCAGGATGTCATTCGGCGCCTTTATGATCATTTGCATGCGAGAATACAGGCCTGCGTTGCCGCCACATTGTGCTAGAATTTGGTGGTGGTGGTGGTGGTTAGTGTTTAACGTTCCGTCGACAACGAGGTCATTAGAGACGGAGCGCAAGCTCGGGTTAGGGAAGGAGTGGGAAGGAAATCGCCCGTGCCTTTTCAAAGGAACCATCCCGGCATTTGCCTGAAATGATTTAGGGAAATCACGGAAAACCTAAATCAGGATGGCCAGAGACGGGATTGAACCGTCGTCCTCCCGAATGCGAGCTAGAATTTGTATTAATGTGACTGTTTCGGTGCCATTTACTGTGACGTGTGTTTCATTTGGTCTGAATTTGTTATCATATACTCCCACGATGCTGAACTAGCTGTCACATCGCTTGTCAATAAAATGGCTTTGTCCAGAGGGTGTAACATTTTTCTTTCTGGCAGTGCGTGTGTATGTGTGTGTGATCGAAGCAGAAAAGTGTTTTGTTTGTGTTTAAAATCTATGTCCGTTCAAACACATACTGTATTGAACTACTTCCATGTGCTTTTAAATTTCCACACGAAGATTTCTCTGCAACGGATGGTGACTGCGCATGGTGACATAAATCAATACACCTCGAAAAGTAAAGGAAGGATAGTGGATCAGAAAGTGAAAAATTTAGTGGAGAAACAAGGAAGTCGCCAGCGTGAAGAACGGAATCCTCTGCGATTTCTATGTAACGTTCCGTGCTCATCCACTAATTACCGAGACGTTGCGTCCAGCGACCGCAGGGGTCTGAAAGTTGGCTGTTATTCAGTGTTACTGCAGTTCCAGTGCTTGTTGCGGACCTTCTTTGATTGTAAACATATCTTCCGTTTTGGTGACTGGTTTAGTTTCACGATAAAGAGTTAGGTTTAATTGGTATATTAACTTCCCTCGTGGTACTTGTCATACACTTCAGCCAAAATTTCCAACACTGGAACCTCCCTTTCACGAGGCACTTGCCCTGTGTGTTCACAGCTGCCCATTGATCTTCTACTGTTCAGTAAAACATATGGCGGATATGGCGTGGATTATGTGAATAAAGATGAGGCTGCTGCTTCGTTCCAACTATTCTTCGGTCTCCTTTATTAAACTCAAACGATCAGAGGGAAGTATTACAAATGAAACTGCCTGGCAAATTTAACAGAATGTCGGGTGGTTATAGTCAGCAACCAACTATAATCATTATCGCCGCCGGCCGGAGTGGCCGAGCGGTTGTAGGCGCGTCAGTCAGGAATCGCGCGACCGCTACGGTCGCAGGTTCGAATCCTGCCTAGGGCATGGATGTGTGTGATGTCCTTAGGTTAGTTAGGTTTAAGTAGTTCTAAGTACTAGGGGACTGATGACCTCAGAAGTCAAGTCCCATAGTGCTCAGAGCCATTTGAACCATTTCATTATCGCTGTCGGCAGATTAGTTCAGCGTGAGTGTGTTATATTAAGGGATATACCTGTAAGACTCAAAACATTACAACTACGGACCCCCGCGAGACTGAATGGTGCTTGGTGGCGTTGAGGGCACGTATTGCGGACCGAGCGAGGTGGCGCAGTGGTTAGACACTGGACTCGCATTCGGGAGGACGACGGTTCAATCCCGCGTCCGGCCATCCTGATTTAGGTTTTCCGTGATTTCCCTAAATCACTCCAGGCAAATGCCGGGATGGTTCCTCTGAAAGGGCACGGCCGACTTCCTTCCCCATCCTTCCCTAATCCGATGAGACCGATGACCACGCTGTCTGGTCTCCTTCCCCAAAACAACCAACCAACCAACGTATTGCGGCAAGGAAAGTGTATAAGCAGAGCAAAGACGAATGGAGAATCATTATAACGACGTTACGGGCCGTAAATAGGGAAATCCACTGACGTAAGTGACTTTGAGGAAGGGCAGATAGTAATGGCCTGGCGCCTGGGAACTAGAATCTTGAAGGCGGTGAAGCTGGTCTTCTGCTCGTGTGCTATTGTCGTGCTATCGTCAGCCTCTATGGAAAGTGGCTGAAGGTCGGTGAAACCATGAGTAGGTGATATTTGGTTAGCCGGCCGCTGTGGCCGAGTTGTTCTAGGCGCTTCAGTCTGGAACCGCGTGACCGCTACGGTCGCAGGTTCGAATCCTGCCTCGGGCATGGATGTGTGTGATGTCCTTAGGTTAGTGAGGTTTAAGGAGTTCTAAGTTCTAGGGGACTGATGAACTCAGATGTTAAGTCCCATCTCATTTTGACATTGGGTTGGAGTTCAATGCCTCATCACAGAACATGGATCTCGCACTGTAACGCTGGACAGGCGGCGATGTGTGGCAGATCTGACGTGAGAGTACAGTGGCGGTAGACAAAAGTGTTTCCTAGCATGTTGTTGAATATGGGTCTTCACAAGAGACGACCCGTACCTTTTCCTATGTTAAACGGACGACTTCGTCAACTGCGGAAGTGGTGGGCACAAAACCATCGAGATTGGCTGTGGATTAATGCAGACGTCTGATCGGACGAATCACGTTACTTGTTCACAATGTCGTGACCGAATTCGCCGTTGTAGAAACGAGCTACTCCTCGAAACTTGCCGGCCGCGGTGGTCTAGCGGTTCTGGCGCTGCAGTCCGGAACCGTGGGACTGCTACGGTCGCAGGTTCGAATCCTGCCTCGGGCATGGGTGTGTGTGTGATGTCCTTAGGTTAGTTAGGTTTAAGTAGTTCTAAGTTCTAGGGGACTTATGACCTAAGATGTTGAGTCCCATAGTGCTCAGAGCCATTTGAACCTCGAAACTTGCAACGCGCCACGGATGCAGGTGACAGTCACTTGGGCTTCCATGGGACCCGTAATAGCAATCGAAGGCACTAGGACCGCTGTGGGCTGCACGAACCTTACACTGAGATGACAAAAATTGTGGGATAGTGGTGAGAACTCATAGAGACGACGGGAGGATCGAGTACACAACGTACAAAACAGCAGTGCATTAGCGTAGCTATCTTTTATACTTACGTGATTTATGTGAAAAGGTGTCCGACGTGATTATGACCGCACGCCACCGGCCGGTGTGACCGAGCGGTTCTAGGCGCTTCAATCTGGAACCATGCGACCGCTACGGTCGCAGGCTCGAATCCTGCCTCGGGCATGGATGCGTGTGATGTCCTTAGGCTAGTTTGGTTTAAGTAGTTCTAAGTTTCTAGGGGACTGATGACCTCAGATGTTAAGTCCCACAGTGCTCAGAGCCTTTTTTTTTTTTTTTTTTACCGCACGCCGGGAAGCAACGGGCTTCGAAAGCGAAATGGTAATTGGTGCTAGACGCATAGGACATTCCATTTCGGAAATCGTTAGGGTATTAAATTTTCCGAGATCTTTAGCGACAAAAGAGTGCCGAGAATACCACATTTAAAGAATTACCTCCCACCACGGACAACGCAGTGGCCGACGGCCTTCACGTAACGACCGAGAGCAGTGGCATTTGCGTAGAGTTGTCAGAGCTAACAGGCAAGCAACACCGCGTGAAATAACAGCAGAAATCAATGTGGGGTATACGACGAATGTATTCGTTAGGACAGTGCGACGACATTTGGCGCGAATGGGCTGTGGCAGCAGAAGACCGACGCGAGTCCATTTGCTAACAGCACGACATCGCCTGCAGCGCCTCTGCTGTGCTCGTGACAGTATCGGTTGCACCCTAGACAACTGGAAAAGCGTACCTGATCAGATGGGTCTAGATTTCAGTTGGTAAGAGCTGACGGTAGGCGTCGAGTGTGGCGCAGACCCCACGAAGCCATGGACCCAAGTTGTCAACAAGGCTCTGTACAAGCTAGTGGTGGCTCCATAATGCTGTGGGCTGTGTTTACATGTAATGGACTGGGTCCTCTGGACATTAGCCTAGTTAGAGACCATTTGTAGCGATTCATGGGCGTCACGTTCCCAAACAACGATGGCATTTTTATAGATGACAATGCGCCATGTCATCCGGCTACAACTGTTTGCGATTGCAATTCGAGAAATGATTTGACCGTCCGACATGAATCCCATAGAACATTTATGGCACATAATCGAGAAGTCATTTCGTGCACAAAATCCTGCACTGGCAACACTTTCGAAATTATGGATGGCTATAGAGGCAGCATGGCTCAGTATATGAGCAGGGGTCCTCCAACGACATGTTGAGTCCATACCACGTCTAGTTGCGGCACTGTGCCGGGAAAAATAAGGTCCGGCACTATATTAGGAGGCATCCCATGACATTCGTATAGTGTTCACTTGAATCCCTTCGTGCTTAATGTGTTCCGTAACAACATGTTCCAGCAGGATAAAAGTCCGCAGCACAAGGCCAGAACCATGCTACAGTGATTTGAGGAACATGAGAGTGAACTCACGTTGATGTCTTGGGCACCAAAGTCGCTTGATCTGACCTTGACGGAACACCTCATGCACGCTGTGGAGCGCTAGATTCGCGTCCGCAGACCACCGGCCAGAAATTTACGGTAATTGCGTGATCTGTGGGATGATGTCTGGTCCTAATTCCCCGGGAAAACTACCGTGAACATGTCAGATCCATGCCACGAAGAATCGATACTGTATCGCGTTCCAAATTTGGACCAACACGTTATAAAGCAGACGGTCATAATATGTTGGCACATCAGCTTATGTATGTACTGTAACTAATCACAATATTTGACGTTATTAATATAATGAATTTAATTTATATACGACGCGTTTCGAACTTTAGCACCCGTCGTCGGGCATAAAGCCACTAAAATCATTTAAATCTTATATGCGCTACTAACATTGTTAGCTAGATTATTGCTAATTTGATACGTTGCCTTGGTTTCACTAGGTCCTGAACGTATCCATCCCTACGTATGGTGTGGAAACCTTTGTTTGAGGCATTGTCCTATGTGGTTCGAGGACATGGGGAGTGGAAGAGGCACAATGGAAAAGAATACACGCTTCTGAGGCGAGATGTTGGAGAAGAATCCTCAAGATTTCGTGGAGAAAGACATGACCAATGAAGAAGTCTTCAACAACATAGGAGAGAAAAGGTTGTTGTGGTGAACTATCAAGCAATGGAGGGACCAGTGGGTTGGATACCTGCACAAACACTGTTCCCTCATTGTGAAATTAATAGAAATAAAAATCGCTGGTAAGAACGCACGAGGAAGACCTTGGTTTCAGCACATCAGGCATAGAAAATAGTACCTGAAATTGGCAGTATATTCGGTACTGAAAAGGCTTGTAGAAGACAGGGAAAAATGGAGAATGAAGATTTCTGCCGACCAGTCAATGATGTGAGAACAAAAGTCGAAGAAAGTGTATTTCTTGCCAAAAGACTCGCTGTCACGTTAGTCTTTTGAGGGACACCATGTTCGTGATTTATTGAATGGACGTCCACTGACTGCTGTCGTGTACTCGTTCTTGTAGCACATTTTTTGTAATGTTTTATATCACGTTTCACTTTCCGCAATGCTTTTAAAGTGAGGCTAACACATCGCAATGTACAATACATAATAAATCAATTTATAAGTTAAGTGGTAGTTGTGGAAAATCAGTACGTTATAATCTATTGCTAGCAGCCGCAACCGCATCTTTTCAACAGAAATATATACATTTGCAGCGATAATCGATGGCTCACGAATATAGCCGACCAGTATTATAGCCCGCACGTTTCCTAAGATATGTAAACAAATTACTTTTTCTTTTATTACAAGCCAGCTAAGGATCTCATCTACCGATAATATTTTTCTGCGTCACGTGTATTCGAATAAATTAGCGCAATCGTTGCATTGGAATCGCTCTTTAAGGTAAGCCAATTGCCAAATAATTGCACTATCGTTCCCACGCTAGAGTCAGTATATACCACGTGGGACGTCCGGCGTGTTTAATAAAGTCAGTATTTTAGACCCTGAGAAGCGTGGACAACGCAACACGTGGCAGATAGATAAGTGGGAGAACATAAAAAAGCCAGTATTCTGCGTGCTGACTCTCCACTAGGACAAGCGCAGTTACTCGTATATCCGCCTGGGGAGCACATTCGTTGGCCCGCGATCCCTCTAGTCTGATATCTTTCTCAATCGATTTTAATAAAACTATTCGGCAAAGAAATGTGATCCTTTCGCGTTTTAGAGCCTCATGTGTAAGCCTCAGGGTGAACTGCCTATGTTTCGTTTTGGTCATAATTATTGTCGTACTTATTTTTCTTCGATCATCATCAGAGATTTTGCTGCCCAAATAGCAAATCTCGTCAACTACTTTTCATCTCTCATTTCATAATCTAATTCACTCAGCATCGCTTGATTTAATTCGTCTATATTCCACTACCTTTGTTTTACTTTTGTTGGTGTTAATATTATAACCTCATTTCAAGTTGCTAAACATTCCTTTCAACTGCTCTTCCAAGTCCTGTGCTGTCTCTGACAGATTTACAATATCGCCAGCCAGCCTCGACATTCTTCTCCCTGAACTCTGATTTTTTCTCCAAATTTGTCTTTGGTTTTCTTTACTGCTTACTCAATGTACAGATTGAACTATATCGGGGATAGTCTACACTACTGTCTCAGTCCTTTGTCAACCACTGCTTCCTTTTCATTCCCTACGACTCTTATAACCGCAGTCTGTTTTCTCTATAAGTATTTTATCCCTGCTACCTTGAGAACTTCAAGGAATATGTTATATATGCTTGACATTACCAAGTTAGGTGGCAACCTAGATTAACACAGGACCAGAAGCAGATCTTCAAACAGGCAAGATCGCTATTGCACAGCATTTACTGTGATGATCGACTTCAGCAAACTACAGCCACCATCAGAACTGTAAAGTGTAGATCAACATATTCAAGCGCGCTGGGATCAGATGTAAAAGGGGCGTAACACAATTTTACATAAACACGGACTACATCATGGAACGTAACATACCTTATGCAGTACATTCCACTGGTCTTAATCAAATGTATATTGTATCGTGCCATATCATTGTTCCCAAGTTATGAAATATCGTTCTATGATATGATATGATATGATACTGATAACTGATTAGGCTTCAATGAAATGTCCTGCAGGATGTATGTTATATTCCATGGTATAGTCCTTGTTTGTGTAAAATTGTATTACACCCCGTTACACCTGATCCCAATTTGCTGGAATATGTTAGTCTATGCTTTAGACGTCTGATGACGGCAATGTAGTTTTCTGAAATAGGCCATCATGGTAAATGCTGAACAGTTGCAGTCTTCACTGTTTGAAGTGAACTTCTGTTTCAAGGAGTGTAGTTCAATAAACATTGTCGAAAGTTTTCTCTAAATCTGAAAATGCTATTTCCTTTCTCCAACCTATCTACAAATATTAGGGTCAGTATACCTCGCAGGTTCCTACTTTATGGAATACAAACTGGTTCTCTACGAGATCGGCGTTTAACAGTTTTTCCATTACTCCGTAAATAATTCATCTCAGTTATTTGAAACAATGACTTTTTAAACTGATAGTTGTGAATCAATCACACCGGTCGACGAACACAATATTTCGCCGTACCTCACATATTTTTCTTAACCTATTGGCTGATGCAGCTGAAAATGACCTGGAAGGCTTGAAGTAAAAGACTGAATTTAAAAATAGATACTTAATATGAAGGAAATTGCATTGCATAACAGATAATGTTCTTAAATGATACTGTCCCTTACAAAATGAAGACTTGAGAATAACTTAGCAGACAAAGTGATCAGCATGGTGGGTGCCACTGCGGAAACACGCGGAAGGATTTTGTTCAAAATGGTTCAAATGGCTCTGAGCACTATGCGACTTTACTTCTGATGTCATCAGTCACCTAGAACTTAGAACTAATTAAACCTAACTAAGCTAAGGACATCACACACATCCATGCCCGAGGCAGGATTCGAACCTGCGACCGTAGCGGTCGCTCGGTTGCAGACTGTAGCGCTTAGAACCGCACGGCCACTTCGGCCGGCTAAGGATTTTGTAAGCTCGTGCATGATCCAGCATGCTGCAATAGACGTAAGCGTTGCTGAGGACAAAGAACGAGAGGGAAAGTTGTTATTGTTCATTCACAGAAATTCACGGTGCTGATAAACTTAAAATCTCGTTAAAGGAGTTGCACGGTACAAGACCAAGACGAGAAAAAAATTTATGTTAATTACAGATATCGAAGCAAGAGAACGAACATACTGTTGCAATAAAACAGAGCGGTGTAGAGAATTTAAATTACGAGACACGTGGCGAAGACTTCAGCAATTTTGAATGAGTTTGGTACAAATAATTGTGACTACTAACAAGCTATGATCGTGAGCTAGCCAATCGTACGCCAACAAGCAGTTGCATTAAGTCTCACCATTGCCTCGTGGTACAGCTGCACAGTATGTCCCCACCGGCTAACAGCATCTCCAACGCGTCCAGCCTGTAACTCGTCCTGTCTTCAGCTACCCACCTTCGCTGTTCTACGCCCTCGAGAGGACGTACCTTTATGACACACCTTCCGGTCAGTCACAGTGTCGCTTTCAGGCATAACACGGTGGTCCAGAAGGCTCGCATCAAAAACGCGCCCTTTGGATCCCCCAGTCGCTCGATTTACAGACACTCTCGAAAGATCTCGAAGCTTCTACCATGAATTTCCAGCAACCAACGGAAACACATGCCCACGAGTTCGCGGCAAATATCGTCCCACCTACCTGCTTCACGTATGCAAAGACAGAGAGGGTTGATGTCCTCTGGCACAAACTCTCTTCTTGTTCTATGATTTATCTATAATCAACACACACTTTATTGGACCACTCATTTCCTCTGGACGTCTAACTGGCGAGACATACTTTCAATTCTTTCAAGAAGAAATACCCCGCTTGCTCGATGTTCCATTTGCTACGCGATTGCAAATGTATTTTCAATATGACGGAGCGCCTGCACATTTCACGAACGCCGTTACCTCACGATTAAATGAACATTTTCCCCAGAAATGGATTGGTCGTTGTGCTACACGTCTGTGGCCACCCAGATAGCCGATTTTACACCAATGGATTTTTGTATATGAGGAAGGATGAAAGACATATTTTACGAGGACAAAATCAATACACGTGAGGCATTATCCGCTCGCATTATGAATGCAATAAACGAAATTAAGAACAACCATGCGAAACTGAAATGAGTAACAAAATCTGTTCATACACGTGCAGCTAAATGCATTAAGCTCGGTGTAGACATTTTTGAACATTTGTTGTGAATGTATTGTGAAATTGTATGTACACTGTACAACTTCCTTAACACTGAGCTTTGTTTTTTCCGGTTTAACATGAATTCACGTGTGCTATGGTATTAATAAAAGCAGAATATCTGACACACTCATACTGTTTCAGCTAACGTTATTACCATAATTTTTCCAACATTAGATTCTCTACAACTTATGTTGAAAACTTTCTGCAGTTGTCTGGAATTTAAAAAAACAAATTGGGCCTAGTAGTTAATAAATTAGGAATTTTACGAAATTACATCTTTGCCTCTCTGGATGTTCTGGAAAACTACTGCAGATACAAGTATGGGACAGGTTTTATTAGATTCACCAGATCAGTAACAACAAAATAAATGGAGATCATGCTTTACTTTGACCTCGTACAGCTTTGCGATGCCTTCATGTCAGAGGACGACGGTTCAATCCCGTCTCCGGCCATCCTGGTTTAGGTTTTCCGTGATTTCCCTAAATCGCTTCAGGCAAATGCCGGGATGGTTCCTTTGAAAGGGCACGGCCGGTTTCCTTCCCCATCCTTCCCCCACCCGAGCTTGCGCTCCGTCTCTAATGACCTCGTTGTCGACGGGACTTTAAACACTAATCTCCTCCTCCTCCTCCTTCATGTTAGCGCAGTTGCTAAATTTTAGTCAAAATCTTTTATTAGCCGTAACTCCGTAACTAAACATTTGCGAACCTATGTTTATATGAACTTTTTTCTTTAGTTATACTTTTAGAATAACATATTAAATATTTGCATATCTTCGTGATCACCCTGTATAGCGATTCGTATGAGAAGAGACAGAAAATTTCAAACAATTTTACTTTGTACCGAAAAATGTGTGTTACATGGCATGTGAAACAAATTTTAATGGGTTAAAATTACATCAAAGAGACAGAGAGCTTTCAGTCGGAAGCATTTTGTCAGAAGTTGATTGGATGCTCATTGTCGATCTTTAAATGAGCGATGAATCCAAGAGAATTATATCAGAAGAAGAAAAGCATCAAAACCTGACACCAACAAGAATGGAACAGTCGAACAAACTAACAGGAAAGTAAATTCCTTGCAATTTATACTCCACATTCCAGGGGAAAGACCCTGAAAGGAAACCGTGTCGTTCCTCGGGTGTTTCATTGTGACACCAAGTGGTTCACACAGATGTCACCGTGTACGCACGGGTGCGCACAGTCTCATTATCACCCATCCTCTAACGCACTTTATGACGACTCAGCATCCCCAAATGTTGGCTCCTCTCTCTTGTTAAAAAGGGTGTGTCTTTATTCACAAGTAAGTGTTTTGTTAGACTGGCTCGTATGCATTTCAATTCTAACAGTGGTGTACATCATCTCTGCTCGGAAAGAGAACTTAGAACCTCGAATAAATATTTTCTCACTTCTCCCAGTGAGCTGCGCCACGTCTCATATCTTCAACACAGTACTGCAAAATCCAACACACCCAAATTCCCATGACACAACTGCATAACGTCAGATCTTTTTTGAGGTTTTCGGACGTTAAAAAATATATACACAACTGTCAAAAACCGAGCACACTTCCCATGTATGAATGAACTTTTCCCTTCTGCACGTCTGCCGCTCCAACGTTCTACTTGGAATTTAGTGTAAAAACTTGCGAAAATCTCATCTTGATAGGCAACACGCATCTTCATGAAAAAGGGAGCAAAGAAGTCCATATATACAATGATAATTTCAGAATCGCATTAGAAGGTAGCGCTAAGTGTACTTTCATGTGTCGAAGAACAGGTCTCTACGAATAGTACAGTATAGGCATCCACATCAACTTCTTTTTATACAGAGGAAGCCGTGACAGTCATGAAGGCCATCAAGTACTTTTTAAACTCTGAACGACGAAAAGACCTCATTGTTTCTGTTTCAGAAAGCAGTCTTAGTGCCATAAAGAGAAGCATTAGAGAAAACACAATAGTGCACTTGTTAGCGTCGTGTACTGCACGATCAAAAGTACCTGGACACTAAATAGTGGATATTAATATGGGGTGTGTCCTCCCTTCGACTTTTTGACGACTTGAATTCTGATGGAGATACTTTCAATGCGGTGTCTGAACGTCTGGGGAGGAATGATAGCACATTCTTCCTCAATCGCCGAAATGACAGAAGATAATAATGTCGGACGCTGGGGTATGGAGGGAAGACGCCGGTCGAACTCATCCCAAAGGTGTCTCATTGGGTTCAGGTCGGGACTTTGAGCAGGCCAGTCCATTTCAGGAATGTCATTGTCCACAAATTATTGCCTCACAAACGCTGCTTTATGACAGGTTACGTTGTCGTGCTGATACAGACGGTCATCGACTCCGAATTGTTCTCCTAAGTACGCAGTACACAAAGCTCAATAAGGGAACCACACCCGAATAACGAAAAACACCTCCATACCGTGACACCAGCTTCTCTGGACTTCATTGTTGGCGCTACACAGGGAGTCAGTTTGTTACATGTTCAATAGATCATTTGAACTTTTCTTTTAATGAAATGATGTGGAACGAGTCAGTTATAGGGCATGTATGTACGATTAATGTTAACATTATTTTTTAGTCCTACTAATGAAACTACACTTAAAAACAAGGTTTTCTTCAGGCTGCCAATTCTTAAATAGAAATTCGCCAATGGAATTGAAGGTGTTGTCCAGGAGAAATGATTTTAGATTACATTTAAAACTTGCTTTACTACCTGTAGGATATTTTTGATTATTGGGCAAATGACCAAAATTATTGTGGCTGGATATTGATCTCGTATCTGAATCGCTGACAGATGATGGGTAATGAATGTCATTTATTTCCTCTAGTGTTGTAAGTATGGACATCACTATTATTCTCAAGCTGTGACTGATTATTTATGACGAATTTTGTTAGGGAATGTATACTTTGTGGCGGTGAAGTTAAAGTGCCCAACTCCCTGAAGAAATACCTACATGGTGACCGCGTGTGAACACCACATATTATTCCTATTGCTCGGGTTTTTGCAATCAGTACCTGATTGGTATGTTACCCCAGAAAAAATTATTGAGTTGAAGTGTGCAAAATGTGTCGGAGACTGATTCGTTTCCAAGAGAAGCTCTTATACGAAGAGCAAAAGTAAGTGAGCTTAACTCTCTGAGAAGCTCAGTAATATACTTCTTCTAGTTTGAATTGTTCGTGTGCTACATCAATTGCTGGTATGACTCCAGTCGTTATGCAGAAGTGAATGTAGAGAGTTTTTTTGAAAATTTAGGGCGAGTTCATTTTCAGAGAACCACTTGATAATTCTTTCAAAAACATCATTTAAAATCTCTATTATGGCTTTGTCTCCAATGGGATTTACAAATTCTACTTGTTGAATGTTAAGTGGATTGTCATTCACACGTATAGAAGGAATAGGACTTCCATTTTTATTTCTACCAAATCAATAAAATTGTCTATCCTTTCAACTGTGTTTGAATGATATGTCACAACTTTTTGAATTTTGGTTGTTAAGTATGATTCAAACCAAAGAAAACGATTCCACAACAGTGGTGTTTTTCTAAGAGTGTAATACGATCTACACAATGAAACTCGTTGGAAAGATCACAAAAAATTCCAACTGATTATATTTTAAACAATCCTGTCCGAGGAACATCCGCAACTGAGCATTACACCATTATAACATATCTATCCTATGACTATGGTGCATTATTGTACTGTGTCGTTATCTGTGTCCTCTGTAATTTAAAATTTACCTATTTTTTATTATGTAACATTCGTCTCAAGTCTTATCTTATGTAAGCCTCGATTAGTTGTCGACTTTTAGTTAGCAGGTTTTAAATTGACCCCACTTTTAATTTGTCCCTTTAGTGCTGTTGCTGCTAGCTATTAATTGGCATAATAGATTTTGACAGTCTGGACTGTACGGTTTTGCTACCTTCCATTTTGTTCAGTAGCGAGATGCTTTTAAATAGGAGTGGCACATGTGTACGTTCTTTTAGCTGATGACTGTGGCGCGTTGCTCCACGTCGCCATGTGTATCCCCACTAAAGTAAAAACTTGCATTCTACTCGTGGAAAAGGAACTGTTTCATTGAATTTTACGATTTATACATAAATTTTATGTCGTCGGCATCCACTCACTTTTACTACAGTTCTGTACTGCCCTGTTCAATATGTTCCTTTACCATTCGTAATGCAATTTTAACGTTTTTCATGTAACTTCCTATGTAACGGTTTTTTCATTGTAAATGTAAATCACTAATTCATATTGTGAACGGCCGTGCTAGCGGCCCCGCATTCTTCTTCCCGTCAAGAGGAGGCAGTACTTTTGCCACGGTAGTTTACCAGTTCGCTTCGCCCTTCGCGTACGCTATCGCTACTCCGTGCTCTGCGCTCGCTGCTATTACACCATGTCCTGTACTCGTCCACTGCGGAACTCAGGGTCACAGCACGAAATGTAAGTGTCCTGGCATTCATTGCATATTTCCTTACCCAGGCAGTCATCCTTAGTATTGTCCGGTGTCAGTTTGCCATTGACTTAGGTTTTACAGCACCTAGCCCGACCAGTGGTTTCTAAAATGTTTTATGGAACGTTTTTTGTTTTTTATATGTATTGCTACGTGCAAAAACTATTATTATCACCCGTCTCTTGGTATTTTCAGTATAATATCTGAAGATGGGCCTATAAGAGCCCGAAACGGGTCGTGTTCTAAATAAAAGAACTTTAAAACTGTAGCGGTATTTACAACCTCTGGTGATGCACTCTTATTATTTAAAGCTTTTAATAGTTTACGAACTAATGTACAGACAGTATTCTCAATACAGCAACCCTTCTGCAATCCATACTGTGATTTGCTAAGTAAATTATTTCTACTTAAATACTGAGTACATTGCATTTTTCTTGCCACCTTTCGTATAAAGAGGCTTAACTGTTGCATATTTTAATGTCAGGAAAAATTCCATGTGCCAGTGGTACATTACGTAGATCACTAAAGACATTGCTTTTAAGTAACGACAACTTTCCAGAGTTCTGTTTGAAATTCTAAAAACACTATCTCTTCCTTTTTAGAATCCTATTAATTTAAGCGAACAAAGTTGGTGCTACTTGTAGTCTCTTAAAGTTTTGTGAAACGACAATTTTAGTATATTCTCTTGCTTCTTCATTTGTACTTGTATCATTTATCCCTATTTTTACTGCTACATTTAGAAAGTGATTGTTAAAAATACTCGCAACATGCGAACCATCAGTCACAACACTGTCGTTTACTGTAATTGCTATGGTGTCTTATACTCTGATGGGCTTTCCTGAATCCCGAACAGAATATCCCGTATAGTTTTAATCTTATTATCTACATTAGTAATTCCTGTCAGGCCAGACATACTTCTTGACATTTTAAGGACTTTCCTAACATTTTATAGTATTTCTTGCAGTATGCAAGTAATGTCGGATCTTGACTTATTCCGACCTTTAAATAAATTTCTCTCTTCCTGTTACATGGCGTTTTAATTCCCTTAGTTATCCATGGTTTACTTGCTTTTCTTAATGGATTCTCTGGACACCTTCTTAGGGAAGAAACTTCCCAGTTTTGACACACATTTGCTATGCAATAAACTGAATTTGACATCAGCATCTTTTTCTATACAGTGTGATTCTTATTAAGATTTCAAAACCTTCGAAGCGGCGTGAATGAAGCTGAGACAAGTAATATAATATAAGACGTATGGGGCCGCAAATGACGGAAATAAACCTCAAAGATGAATGGCAAAATTTGTCAACAGATGTCGTACGTCACCGAACATGCAGCGGTTGAGCCTATCGGTCTGTCGCACCCGATTACTCCAAACCCAAGTCAAGCATTCTCGTCGGTGTGTTTCCGGGCCTATATGTCCGACTTTAGTGTGTGGGGCCCTCGATTCGTGTCTTGCGACTGGCACGCAGTATTTTTTTCATTGCGTTAGAGAGTTATGTGTTTACATTGACGTAAGATTTATTATTTTATTTGCCGGTCTCCGCTGATTTATGGCAAAGTACAGTACAACAAATACCTACTGTATTTCGTCACAAGTAAATGACTATAAGCTTTCGAATTTCGTCGTTACCAGTAAATGACAAATGTCTGCTTTGCTAAATAACGTCTGTAAACAAAAAAAAGGGAAGGAACAAAATAAGAACAACTTTTGCTTGGTTACGGCGAGGACAGAAATTTTGTGACTTCTATGTTTACAACAGAACACAATTACAAGAGGTGTTCGAAATTTGCACGGTTGTGCAGCGATGTGTAGCACTGCCCCCTACTGGCAAGAATACGATCGACTAGCCCAACCGTTGCACGTGCGGTGACGTGCGTCATCTAGTGACGTTACGTGTTCAACATTTGTCATTCACTCTTGGGATATTTCCCGACATTTGAGACAACATGTGTCTTATATTAAATTATTGTCGCAACTGCAACTACGTCGCTTAGCGTGGTGTTATACGTTTATGAAGATCGTCCTGTATATGCCTCGCCCCAAAGCGTTTCCTTTAACTTACTCTCGCCGGCCAGAGTGGCCGAGCGGTTCTAGGAGCTACAGTGTGGTACCGCGCGACCGCTACGGTCGCAGGTTCGAATCCTGCCTCGGGCATGGATGTGTGTGATGTCCTTAGGTTAGTTAGGTTTAAGTAGTTCTAAGTTATAGGGGACTGATGACCTCAGAAGTTAAGTCCCATAGTGCTCAGAACCATTAGAACCATTTTTTAACTTACTCTCAAATCATAGTATTCTGTTCTCATTAATAAGCCTTATTGCTTTGTATGGACCTGTCTCAAGGCTGTAAGGCGCTATATTGTTTATTTCCATTAACTGTGAATCACGATCAGATGGTTCGTTGACAACTGGGTACACATTTATTGTTTCAGCCTGAGCACAGCCTATAAGAATGTTATCAGTCAGGGTCTTACTATCTAACTGCACACGACTTGGAAAATTGACTAAGGAAATTAGACTGAAATACCCAAATAATGATTCCAGTTCATTTTTCCTGTTCGTATCCTATAAGAAGTCTAAATTGAAATCTTTACAAACTATTAACTGTTGTTTCTTGTCTGACAAGTTGCTCAATAATGTATTTAGATTTGTCATAAATAGCTGAATGTTTTCCTAGACGAGGTCAGTAGACTGTTACAGTTACCAGGGAAGTGTTCTGCAGTATCTTGATCACAGGTAACGTTCTCCAGGCATTTGTCAAACCCAGACCCTCCCATCGGATTACCTCAAAGTATAGTGTGATTCATCACTATAAATCACTCGTTTCCAATCATCTACTGTCTTGTAGCGTCCCTCTTTACACCATATCAAGCGTCATTTAGCACTGACTACGTAAATTTTTGGTTTATGAAGAACTGCTTGACCGTTGTACCCTGTTATTTCGAACTCCCTGCGCTCAGTCATTTTGCTAGCTACACTGCTGGTAGCACTTTGGAACTCACAAGTGAGTTCTTACGTCGATTTCATGTGTATTTTTACAGGCACTCTGTATAATGCTTGGCGCCCCTGTCCGTAAGTGCTTGAGGACTTTCTGGTCTCGGTTTAGCCGCGGCTGTTCCTCCGCGTTTTCACCTCAAAGTCACATCTCTAACTGTCGACTTGAGCTGCTTCAGATAGTCTGAAATGTTCCTGATGGATTTTTTTACTCAGGTGACCCCAGTGACCAGTCGTCGAAATCACTGAACTCTCCTGACCGTCCCACTCTGCTGTTACTGTTTCTCTGCTAGCAATACTCCCTGTCTCCTTTCATTTCGGCGGTTCCGCCTCTCGTGACATCTAGCGGTCACTTCTGTGTTACACATGGGTTCCCTGATACCTTTAATCAAGTAGTGTAGCATAGCGGAATGTTCTCGTAGAAATACATACAGGGTGAAAAGCATTTAAACCGACAAACTCTGGGAGGTTGTAAGGGACATCAAAACAAATGTTATTCCCTAATGTCATTTTTCTCTAATGTCATTTTTTCCTAAGAGGAGTATTTAAACCGGTAGAGGAAGATTTCTCTGGCGGCAAATTAATTAAACCAACAAACACTTTTCCATTTTTTTATGACCAAGAGACAACACATTAACACAACTCAATTTCAATTACAGTAGATTTTCAAAAATGCCTCCATTGACACGTAAACAAAGGTTACACCGTCGGATCATGTTCTGTCTGACACGGGCAAAAACCCCAGGAGTATCCTTAATTGATACTGCTGCTGCTACTATCGGGGCAACCAGATCCTCTTCTGATACAACAGGAGTTGCGTAAACAAGGTTGCGCATCTCTCCCCACACAAAAATGTCCAGAGGGGACATATCTGGGGATCGAGCAGGCCTTGGTACAGGACCACCTCTGCCAATCCACGTTTCTGGGAACCGTCGGTCCAGGAATCGACGCACACGACGACTGAAATGTGCCGGCGCCCCGTCATGTTGGAACCACATGCGTTGTCTTGTAGGTAGCGGGACGTCTTCCAATAATTCTGGCAATTATCTGGCGAGAAAATTGGAATAGTGCCTGCCATTTAATGGCCTAGGCAGCAGATACGTCCCAATTAAACAGTCCCCAACAACACCGACCCACACATTAACGAAGAACCGCACTCGATGAGCGCTAGTAACTGTGGCGTGTGGGTTATCCTCGCTCCAAACATGCGAATTGTGCATGTTGACACTCCATCACGCCCGAACGTTGCTTCATCGGTAAACAGCACAGAGGATAGAAATGTAGGATGCATTTCACATTGTTCCAGGTACCACTACGAAAACTGTGCTCTGGGTGGATAATTAACTGGTTCCAGGTTGTGGACACACTGTAAGTGAAATGGACGTAACAACTGCTCTCGAAGGACTGTTCTTACATTCGTCTGATTCGTCCCCATGTTACGTGCAATTGCACGAGTGCTGATTGAAAGATCCCGCTCCACATGCTGCAAGACAGCTTCCTCAAATTGCAGCGTTCTTACCGTGCGACGGCGTCCCTTCCAGGTAATCTGCTAAATGACCCGGTCTAACGCAGACGTTGGTACACAGCAGCAAAGGTCGTATGATGAGGGACACAGCGATTAGGATATTGTTGTTGATAAACCCGCTGTGCAGCTCGTCCGTTGTGGTGCGCTACGTAGTACGCACCAACAATATCAGTGTACTCACTCCAGGTGTATCGCTCCATTAGTAAACAGAGACAATGCACTACTACACTGGTGGACAGCAGTTGACTACAACTGAAGAGCGTCACACGCCCTCTAACAACTGAAGGTCGTAATACGGCCTCTAAGAACTGAAGAGCGTAATACGGCCTCCACCGGTTTAAATAATCCTCATAGGAAAAAATGACATGAGGGAAAAATTTTTGTTTTGATGTCCCCTACAACCTCCCCGAGTTTGTCGGCTTAAATACTTTTCATCCTGTATATTTATTTGCTTTGTATAAAATCCCATGCAGGCATTTTGTACACTTTAACAGTAGAGCAGATGGCTAGAGAAGGTGCCATAACAGGAGCTTACCTTGACAGGCAGTTTTCTTCACCGACGTCGTTCATGAACCAAAATTGAAAATCAGTGGTCATTAGACATCGTGAGAGAGCAGAATGGGGCGCTCCGCGGAACTCACGGACTTCGAACGTCGTCGCGTCATTGGGTGTCACCTGTGTCATACGACTGTACACGATATTTAATCACTCATAAACGTCCCTAGGTCCACTGTTTGCGATGTGATAGTGATGTGAAATTGAAAATCAGGTCTCAGACGGGATGAGGAATGGGAAATATCAAATATAAATAGAAGAGCAAACCTAGCTTACCTTTGTTTCACAACATGTCAGTGCACCTCATAGATACACTATGTGATCGAAAGTATCCGGACACCCCCAAAAACATACGTTTTTCATATTAGGTGCATTGTGCTGCCACGTACTGCTAGGTACTCAGCATGAGCGATCTCAGTAATCATTAGACATCGTGAGAGAGCAGAATGGGGCGTTCCGCGGAACTCACGGTCTTCGAACGTGGTCACGTCACTGGGTGTCACTTGTGATATGTCTGTAAGCGAGATTTCCACACTCTTAAACATCCCTAGGTCCACTGTTTCCGTTGTGGTAGTGAAGTGGAAACGTGAAGGGTCACGTACAGCACAAAAGCGTACAGGCCGACCTCATCTGTTGACTCACAGAGACCGCCGACAGTTGAAGAGGGTGGTAATGTGTAATAGGCAGACACCTATCCAGACCATCACGCAGGAATTCGAAATTGCATCAGGATCCACTGCAGGTACTATGACAGTTAGGCGGGAGGTTAGAAAACTTGGATTTCATGGTCGAGCGGCTGCTCATAAGCCACACATCACGCCGGTTAATGCCAAACGACGCCTTGCTTGGTGTAAGGAGCGTAAACATTGGACGACTGAACAGTGGAGAAACGTTGTGTGGAGTGACGAATGACAGTACACAATGTGAGGATCCGATGCATGGTGTGGGTATGGCGAACGTCTTCTGTCAAATCATCAAAACAGCGCACTCCATACGACGAGATAAGCGGTAGGAAAGAGATTCTACCGTATCTGTTACGACAATTTTTAATGAAAATGTGACTCCTCTGCCACCAATTACAGTGCAAACAGTAATAGAAAGTTAAAAAAGGCTCTACTCTGCCAGGCAAGAGAAGTGAATCACAAAGACGGGGAGGCAAAAACGTGAAAATTCATGGGTTGAGAGGGTATGTGATCTCATTTCAATAATTATACGATCGAATCAAATGTACAATGAACCGTGCAGTAAGAGCTCACTTATCAGTATGAGGTTGCACCCCTTCTTGCCTATATGTATGTACTACCCGGTCGCGAGGTGTGTTGTAAAGCTATTTTGTGCTCCCCTTAGGCAAGCTGGCCCACAGTTGTTGCAATTGGTTCTTGATATCCTGGAAACTAGCACTGGAATGGAGAAGACGTCTGAGTTGACTCCACACATAATCTATTGGAATAATAGGCCTTTCCTGAAGTCGCAGCTATATTTACCGACGATGGTCATCCAGGATAGATCACAACCGAACACAGTGCGACGCCGTTCACCAGTAGTCCATGATTCTACGACACAGCACCACTCACACAGCCGTTTGTGTTGTGATGCCAATGGCAACCTATGACGGGCACGTTAATTTTCTAATACGACTGCTGGTAGTCTCCGATCAATGATGCGGGATTGCACAGAATGTTGGAGGGAGTCCATTACTTACAAGGGAACATCCCCATCGCAGCTCCCTCAGATTTAGTTATAAGTTGGTACAGTGGATAGGCCTTGAAAAACTGAACACAGATCGATCGAGAAAACAGGAAGAAGTTGTGTGGAACTATGAAAAAATAAGCAAAATATACAAACTGGGTCGTCCATGCGTAACATATGCAATTGGTTAGCGTGAACAGCTGCGGAACGAGAGGTCCTTGGTTCAAATCTTCCCTCGACCGAAAATTTTAACTTTTTATTTTCAGTTTATGTGAAAAACTCTTATGTTTTCATAACTTTTTTTTGGAGTGATTATTACATCCACAAGAAAACCTAAATCGGGCAAGGTAGAAGAAACTTTTCACCCATTCGCCAAGTGTACTAGTTAGGTGGGTCGACAACATATTCATGTCATGTGACGCACATGCTGTCACCAGTGTCGTATACGAAATATCAGACGTGTTTTTCTGTGGAGGAATCGGTTGACCTATGACCTTGCGATCAAATGTTTTCGGTTCCCATTGGAGAGGCACGTCCTTTCGTCGACTAATCACACGGTTTTGCGGTGCGGTCGCAAAACACAGACACTAAACTTATTACAGTGAACAGAGACGTCAATGAACGAACGGACAGATCATAACTTTGCGAAAATAAAGAACGCAAAATTTTCAGTGGAGGGCAGATTTGAACCAAGGACCTCTCGTTCTACAGCTGTTCACGCTAACCACGGGACCACGGCGCTCCTCGCCTCACATTGCCCTTAATATTGCCTATCTTACACATGGACGACCCAGTTTGTATATTTTGCTTATTTTTTCATAGTTCCACACAACTTCTTCCTGTTTTCTCGATTGATCTGTGTTCAGTTTTTCAAGGCCTATCCATTGTGCCAACGTATAACCAAATCTGAGGGGGGTGCGATGGGTATGTTCCCTTGTTAGTCACGGATGACAGGTGCAGATATTACGTTGTACCTGGTGCACAGTATAGCGATCCTTCATTGTGGGGGTCAGACGTGGACGGCAAGAACACTGACGAGGAGTCTGCTTGCCCTCACGTTCCCATGCAGTCCAACAGTGAGCTGCTGTCAAATCTGAATGTCCTACAAATATGGATATATCACGATACGGCCAGCCGTCCAAACGGAGACCCACGACACCTACATCCAACACTGTACATCTACATCTACGTGATTACTCTGCTATTCAGCACTTTTTTCTGTGCGAGACCTGATTTCTCTTATTTTATCGTGATGATCATTTCTCCCTATGCACGTGGGTACCAACAGAATGTTTTCGCAATCGGGGAAGAGAGCTTGTGATTGAAATTTCATGAGTAGATCCCGTCGCGACGAAAAACGCCTTTGTTTTAATGATTGCCACTCCAATTCATGTATCATGTCGGTGGCACTATCTCCCCTCTTTCGCGATAATACCAAACGAGCCGCCCTTCTTTGTACTTTTTCGATGTCATCCGTCAGTCCCAACTGAAGCGGATCCCACACCGCACAGCAATACTCCAGAATAGAGCGGACAAGCGTGGTGTAAGCAGTCTCTTTAGTAGACCTGTTGCACCTTCTGAGTGTTCTGCCAATGAATCTGTCTTTGGTTTGCTCTATCTATAACATTTTGCATTTTGGTAAGGTCTTATGGGACCAAACTGTTGTGGTCATTGGTCCCTAAGCTTACGCGCTACTTAATCTGACTTAAACTAACTTACGCTAAGGACAACACACTCACCAACGCCCGAGGGAGCACTCGAGCCTCCGCCGGTGGGGGTGGGAGGGGGGAGGGGGGAGGGGGGGAGAGGGTGAGAGGGTGAGAGGGTGAGAGGGTGGGAGAGGTTCCGCGCGGATCGTGACTAGACGCCCTAGACAGCGCGGCTAACCCGCACGGCTGGTAAATGACAGCGTCATCTGCAAACAATCTAAGACGTCTACTAAGGTTGTCCGCTATATCGTTAATATAGATCAGGAACAATAGAGGGCCTCTAAAACTTCCTTGGGGAACGCCGAATATTACTTCTGTTTTACTCGATGACTTTCCGTCTATTACTACGAACTTTGACCTTTCTGACAGGAATTCACGAATCCAGTCGCACAACTGAGGCGATATTCCATAGCCACGCAGTTTGCTTAGAACACGCTTATGAGGATCGGTGTCGAAAGCCTTCTGGAAATCTAAAAATATGGAATCAATTTGACTTCCCCTGTCGATAGCACCAATTACTTCACGAGTATAAAGAGCTAGTTGTGTTCCACAAGAACGATATTTTCTGAATCCGTGCTTACTATGTGTCAATAAATCGTTTTCTTCGAGGTACTTCATAATGTTTGAATACAGTATATGTTTCAAAACGTTACTGCAAATCGACGTTAGTGATATGGGCCAGTAATTCAATGGATTACTCCTACTTCCCTTTTTGGGTAATGGTGTGATTTGAGTAATTTTCCAGTCTTTAGGTACGGATCTTTCTGTGAGCGAGCGGTTGTATATAATTGCTAAGTATCGAGCTATTGTATCAGCATACTGTGAGAGGAACCTGACTGATACACAATCTGGACTGAAAGCCTTGCCTTTATTAAGTGATTTAAGCTGCTTTGCGACACCGAGGATATCTACTTCTATATTCCTCCACTTGGCAGTTGTTCTTGATGGGAATTCAAGAATATTTACCTCGTCTTCTTTGGTGAAAGAGTTTCGGAAAACCGTGTTTAATATCTCTGCTTTAGCAGCACTGTCATCAGTGACTTCACCGTTGTTATGGCGCAGTGAAGGTATTGATTGCGTCTTGCCACTGGTGTGCTTTATGTATGACCAGAATCTCTTTGGGTTTTCTGCCAGATTTCGAGACAAAGTTTCGTTATGGAAATTATTAAAAGCATCTCGCATTGACGTACACGCTACATTTCGAACTTCTGTAAGACTTTGCCAGTCTTGGGGATTTTGCGTTCTTTTAAATTTGGCATGCTTTTTTCATTGCTTCTGCAACAGCGATCTGACCCGTTTTGTTCACCGTGGGGGATCAGCAACCTCACTTATTAATTTAAGTGATATATTAATTTATGTGGTATACGGTTCTGATAACGCTGCCTCATAGAATACACGGCATCTTCTTGGTCTTCAGTGATCACTTAAAATCTAACGGTGTTCATGACCCTTATATGCCATAACAAGCCTGGAAGCAATACTCCCTTCCCGTCATATTGTGGATAATTGCCTCTCTCGAGATAGTTAAGCACGGCGTAATTTTTTAAGAGTCACGCGTGAGCTTGGCGGTGGACGCCAAGTGTAATGCCGGAGTTGAGAGGTTGCAAAAACGCAAACTGTTGCATGTTGGTGGCATTCACATGAGAAGTTGTGTGTTTCAACAGTGTGAGCATCAGTGATTTATTATGAAAAGTATAATTTCCAGTTTCGCGTGTTTTGTCGCCTAGGTAACAATCAGGAACGGCGTGACAGTTTCGGAAACGTGGACTTGATCCTAATTCAATGATTATTCTCAATGGGAGAGGCATGAACCTAATGTGTGTAGCTAAATTTTACAAACGGTGACAATTTTGACCGCATACTGTGCCGAGAGATCGACAGCCATCCCTGCCGCGAATGAGATACGCGTACACTAAAAATGGTTCAAATGGCTCTGAGCACTATGGGACTCAACTGCTGTGGTCATAAGTCCCCTAGAACTTAGAACTACTTAAACCTAACTAACCTAAAGACATCACACACATCTATGCCCGAGGCAGGATTCGAACCTGCGACCGTAGCGGTAGTGCGGTTCCATACCGTAGCGCCTTTAACCGCTCGGCCACTCCGGCCGGCGCGTACTCTGGTAGAACGAATTATTAGTACCTTTAGGATAAAATAACGTAAATTGAGAGAAATTTTGCCGTCTATGAAAATTATCTCAACGCTTATTCTGAGTGTTTGCTGTAGTAGTATTCGAACAGGGTGACTAAGCTGCATGACACTAGGTTTCAGTATACTGCAGTAGATTACGTGGGCGAAGTACTAACTACAATGTATATATACTGACTGATCATGACAATTATGAACTGCACAGCTCAAATTATTGTGTATAATGGTGGAATATATTTGGATGTTTACCAGGTACTACTTGTCCTCACTGAGTGCGTGCTCAACTAACATGTAGCTAATTAGTGAACAATTACAGGATGAGACTTCAGTTGGCAGTTGATGCAACAAGAAAAGAAGCACAGAGTTGAATCAGGTACGGGAGATCTCGGGCAAGTGGTCGTAAAACATTCCGGTCCAGGTATCTGCGTTATGTAACGTTGCATTATGAGTTCCATCCTCTCCCTCCCCCTCCCCCTCCCCCTCCCCCCTTACAGCTACTTACTCCCGTTCCCCATTTATCTTTGTATTTGTGTTGCGCTGAAAATATCCTCCATATAGTGCGAAATTCTATGCTATGCGCTATGTGTCTTCTTCCATACATGCAGCTCACGCCAGCATGATTAACTTTACTCTTCGCCCTGAAGCTTGCATTCAGTGTTGCTTTGTTCTGTCTTGAGTTCGTTCTTCCGGCAGAGTTAGTTGCACATCAACAGAGATACAGAGCAGTATGGATATTTTTACTGACTAAGACTTGGTCCATACCGACTTGGTGTATGTGTTCACGGAATGCAATGGAAGAGAGGTTCAACGACTCTTTGCTGAGCTCTTCCCGCAGTGGCGGCAATCTCAACACGGAACAGTCGTTGGTGCGTCACTGAAGTCTCTAACGTGAGCATGGTGGCCCACATTTTGAAAAGTGCCTGTAAGGGAACAAGTTCTGCATTTTCACGTTACGTACTATACATTCACAGGTCAGGTTAAATACTCTGTCATAAAGAACAACAGTTTCATCTGAGAGTTATTACATTACATCGTGTTTATGCGATAAATGTCTGCGTATTAGACATTTTTCACTGTTGTTAATGTACTTTTACTGGAGCAAAGGAATAGGAGCAACATAATGAATAAATCATAATTACATTATAATTCTATAACGATCCACTGGTGACCACGACTTGTTTTCGTTAGAGTACTTAGGAAACATTTATGAACAACCTCAGAAACTTTGTTGGCGCAGTTCGAGTTCACCTTGTATAATAACGTTAAAACAGCCGGGCTTTTCGCAATTTAGTATACGTCGAAAAAGATAAATAAAATAAAAACGGTACAGATGGGAAGGGTTTAATGACAAGAAGAATCAACGTCAGTACAACGTTCTCATTTACTGCATTTTGAACGCTGCAGCTACATCGTAAAAAAAAAAAAAAAAAAAATTACTACGCTTTCTGAGTTGTGTATTTACATCACAATTTTATTACACATACCAAAACTGCTAGTAGTGTAAGAAAATTAGAACTTGGCTTCAGGTGTAATTTACAGTATAAACAAACGCATAAGTTGCCCACATGGCGAATGCTGCGCTGTATCTGCGCATCATTGAAACTAAAAGTGTTACTGCAGTGCATATAAATGTGAAAAAGGAACTAAAAGATACACGAAAATGTAAGTGTTCCTAGCCATTAATTAAATGTAATTATACAACTCGCAAAAAGTGGTCGCTAAACTAATCGTTATTTTGCACAGGGCAGCAGCAGCATTAAAAAAAAAGGCTCTGAGCACTATGGGACTTAACATCTGAGGTCATCAGTCCCCTAGAACTTAGAACTACTTAAACCTATCTAACCTAAAGACATCACACAAATCCATGCCTGAGGCAGGATTCGAACCTGCGATGGTAGTGGTCGTGCGGTTCCAGACTGAAGCGCCTAGAACCGCTCGGCCACACCGCCCGGCCGCAGCATTCAAAATGCAGTAGATAAAAGCGTAGAGCTGACGATGATGTAAATGTACGCTCTAAGAAGGGAAAAAAAAGACGCGCCGTGAAGAAGTTATGCATATTAGTCACAAATTGATATTCATACAGGTATTAACGAAAAATGCGAAATTGTCCACTTTGGCGGTCGACGGATGAATGTGCGACGCTGCAGAGCAGGTTCACCGCGCAGCTGACAAGGATAGTGAACAGGGGACATGTCGCTACCTGGGTATAAAATCTTTGCGAATTTCGTTATGTGTACCCAGCTGGACAGTAGCTATGCCTCGTAGACTGGCGCGCGAAGGATATACGCAGACGTCAGCATCTGGGAGAGGACGTGTAGTTGGCTTCAAAGAAGCCGATTGGAATAGTCGGCGAATCGCTCGACATTTGAGAAGGAGCGATGCCGTTGTTCGACGGTGTTTGACAGGAATGGATGAACCATGAGCGTCAAGAAGGAAGCAATTGACGTAGAGAGACGACAGAACCTGATGACCGAGCAATTGTCAGAGAGGCACTCAGAGCGCCGGATCCATCATTATCATCGATCCGACGTGCAACTGGGGCTTCAGTAACCACATGGACCATTAATAGGCGGCTCACAGAAAGGGGCTGAGCTCACGGCGCCCCCTGCACTGACTACTATTGATCTCTGTACACCAACAAGCCCGTTTGTAATGCCGCCCGGCACATTCGGCCTGGAATCTCATTGACTGGAGTAGAGCTGTCTTCAGTGATGCGCCCCAGACAGAGGTGAGGTACCAAATTGACTCGCCCACAATACGGCTCGACAGCCAGAAGTGGGACACTGGGGTGCCATAGCAGGACCCTTTTGGCTGTCATCCGTGGCACCCTTACAACACAGCTACACGTCGACGATATTCTAAGCCTCGTGTTGTTGCCCTTCATGGCGAGCCATCCTAGGCTTACATTTCAGTAAGATTATGTCCGTCCACACATGGTGAGAGTTTCTACTGCTTGTCTTCGTGCTTGCCAAACCATACCTTAGGCAGCAAGGTCGTCGGATCTCTCCCCAATTGAAAAGGTACGGAACATTATGGGCAGGGCCCTCCAAACAGCTCGGGATTTTGACGATCTAACGAGCCAATTGCACAGAGTTTATCACGATATCCATCAGACGGATGTCCAACAACCCTGTCAAGTAAAGCCAAGTCGAATAACGGCTTGCGTAACGGCCAGAGGTAGACCACCGTGTTACTGACTTGCTGAATTTGTGAAGCTCTTTCTCTCGAATAAATCACACACTTTTTCTGAAAATTTAATCATTTATTTGACCGCACATATAAATCCCATCTACCGAGTTCTGTCTCATTCGTATGATTCTTTCGTGGTGTGTCTTTTTTTTTTGTCGTAGAGTATTGAAACGTCTCTGTGGAGTCGTTTCATAGACGCTTGTCTCTTTACGAGTGGTTTCGTGTTTCTTTTGTGGGGTACGCTGAGTTGGTTGTCGTCTTCTAGGAGCAGGTGATGTTTGCTTCTCGTTTGGAGGGTAGCACAGGATGACCAACTTATGATCCCAGTACCTGGACATAGAAGTTTTCCCCTTTTAGTCTGAGGCTGGTTTGTCTGTCAGGTTGGTGGCGGAAGCTGGTAGCTTCCGTTGCACCGGTATTTAGGCGAAGCTCGGTGGAGAAAGGACACTCTGCAGCTAGCGGTTGGTGAGTCCAGTTCGTAGCTCCTAGAGAAGGTTTCTGCTGATAGGAAGGAGGTCGAATTAGAACTTCCCTATGTTAAATTCATGGCATATTTAAGCAGCTTAACTGAAGCATGTGTAATTATGTATTTTCGGAATGTGGCATAATTATTTTGTTAAAAATCGGCGATGATGGTGGTTGAAATTAAAAGTGTGGAAATTGCTTTGTTCGTTTCGGACAGTCGTGGGTATGTAGATGGAATTATTGAATCATTGTGTTCCCTTTTGTGTGTTTTTCCTTTTTCATTGCGTGATTCTACAATTTTTTGCGAATTATTTAGTTGAACTTTTTTATTCAGGCACCAGTCATGTGTATTCATGGGATGTGCATCAAATTCGGTAATGAAATAAATGAGCTACGTAAAAGATAAACTCTGCGTCCTTTATATTTCTCATTGATGCCAGTTTTCAAATTAATTTTCTATTCCCTGATTGTTTTTGATATACGACGTACAATGCTGTTCATCTTGTTAGTTTCTTTTAAAAAATGCATTCTTATACTTACATTCTAAATTTAATTAAACAGATAATTTCCAGTTCGGTCTTTTCTTAATTGTTAGGAAGGGCTTGGGCTGGTGGCGACTCTGTAATTTTTAAATTTATGATTGTCCTTGTGAAGTGGCTTAATCAGAAACTGCGCACAAGGGTTACATCCCCATTATTCTAGGTACATAACGTATGTCGAGCCTTGGCTAGGATCCGTTTACAGTTCTACATACATACTTTACAGTATACTACGCTAACTGAAGACAAAAAAAAGGACATATGCTAATACACCTTCCACAGATCCCAAATGAAATGGTTCTCATGGATGTTCAACAAATCAAAAAATCTTAAATACATTTTCGTTTAAAAGATAAAGACA
Source organism: Schistocerca cancellata (assembly GCF_023864275.1). Lineage (NCBI taxonomy): Eukaryota > Metazoa > Arthropoda > Insecta > Orthoptera > Acrididae > Schistocerca > Schistocerca cancellata. Next base: position 543,432,681 of record NC_064629.1, on the reverse strand, counting down.
AAATTTTCGCAAAAAAATGTACCACGTAGGAAGCTGAATTCTTCGGCTATTGTAGACACGCAGCATCAAAAAGAATGATTTGTTTACAACACTTATTTACATGGATCTTATTGTCACACTCAAGATGCGCGTAAGTCGGATCTGACACAGAACTCACATTACTTGATATTGTTAATGATACAAGGGCGTGTTGAATAGTAATGCCTCCGAATTTTTATTGGAAAACTCTTAAAACTTTTTAAATAAAACAAACGTTATTATCATTCAATCTCCACATTATTCATACCTACATATTTATTTTTCAACATAATCACCCGGATGACAAACACGTTTTCCTCCCAGCGAGCAACGAGAGACCTGTTTGTTGTTACCGTCATTGTGGAATGTTTGTGTTGACTGAATCACAACCTCACCTCTGCTTGCACCATTTCATCAATATAAAAGTGAAGTCCTCGAAGGTGTTGTTTAAGTTTTGAAAACAGATGAGAGTCGGATGGGTCCAAGTCGGGACTGTATGGAGGATGATGTACGACAGTGAACCCATGGCGTCGGATTGTTGCTAATGTCGCAGTGCTCATTTGTACTTTGGCATTGTCATGCTGAAGAAGAGGGTGCCCCATGTATGGACGAACTCTTCGAATTCGAAAATCGAGTACAGCATGCTGTTCCTCACGCACCGACATGGTTACATTACACACCGCCATGCTACACGCTGCAATTCGGAGCCCTCTAGCGGCGGAGCGCTGTAAATATGTAAACATGAAGAATAAAATTGTAGAATCTTAATAACGGTTGCTTTATTCAAAAGACTTAACGGTTGTCACATAAAAAATTCGGGGGCATTACTTTCCAGCACCCCCTCGTATATACACAGCGGTCTCTTCTGCTAAGATATTCGTCAATGGAGTAGAAGGGTTTCGTCACCAACAGATCTGTTAGGTCCCCTCTTAAAAAGGACTTTATTAATAGTTAAACTTTGTGTGGCTGCTGGAAAACTATTCAAAATGTGAGTTTTTGAATGATGGACACTTTTCTGGGCAAAAGTAAATGTCTTTAAATTCTTATGAATATTATTATTTCTAGCAGTGATTCCTTGAATTTAGTTTTGATTTGAAAAATAGATGTACAGTATGTTAAGAAAAATATTTTATATTTTGGACAAAACTGTCCAGTGAACATGGGCAAAAAAATCCATACCTTATGAGCTATGAGCTGCTGCTCATCTTCGCTACTGTGAAACACATACCTTCTACTGCAGGCTCTCTGATATCATGAACGACCTACAGAATGCAGCAAAGAAATGAGGACACATTCCTCTCTTATTGTCCATTGATATAAAATGCAGTAGACGTTTGTCAGTATTGTTACTGTAATCAAAGTTCTGGATAAGTGCAGTGCATACATTAATTCTAATGGAACCAGTCCGTGCTGTGAAAAGTTTGTGAAATCCTCTTACATTGTAGTCTCATCTTTGCACTTACTAGCATAATGGAAGGCAATTATCTCAGACGGACAGTGGTAGACTCTGCCTTCCGCTGTGGCTGAGAAAAGCAGGTCGTACTTAATTGCAAACTCATTACATTAGACGCTCTGGTTTTTCACAGTAACAGAATAATGTTTCCTGACTTGTTTACTCATTTCTTTACTTCATATTGTAAGTAGTTTCTAACAGCAAAGAGCTTGCAGTGGTGCCAGTTGGGTCTATCAGTAGATCAGGATTCACTAGGCTTGGCCTGCATCTCAATAGGTATGGGAAGTGGAGGCTGGCAAAGCTTATAGGTGATAGTGTAGTGAGTGGTGGTGGTGGTGGTGGTGGTGGTGGTGGTGGGTTCACTCGTGGGAAAATTCCTGTAGTAGTTGGTGTTAGAGCTGTACGTTTTTTATACTGAAGTCAGCTGATAGGTATACCTGCTTAAAGGAAGTCCCTCTAACTAAGGGCACACCTTCAGAGGGTGTAATGTTTCCAAGTAGAGAAGGAATTAGCACATTTCATCAAAATATAAGAGGTATTAGAGATAAAGTTAATGAACTGCTTATAGATGTTGACTCTAAAGTTATTGGTATATCAGACCTACCACTTAAATAATTTGACAATTCAGAGGCTACCTTTACCAGGATACAGATTAAAAAATCGTTAAAATGGCTCTGAGTACTATGGGACTTAATTCTGAGGTCATCAGTCCCCTAGAACTTTGAAATACTTACATCTAACTAACATAAGGACATCACACACATCCATACCCGAAGCATAATTCGAACCTGCGACCGTAGCTGTCGCGCGGTTCCAGACTGTAGCGCCTAGAACCGCTCGGCCACCCCGGCCGGCGGATACAGATTAGCTGGCTGTTTTTCAAGGAGTTCCTGGCGGGGTGAAGGAGTGGCTACGTACATAAAAAACAGTATTCCATTTGAGTCCATAGACGTATCACAACACTGCACTGAACAGATATTTGAATGTTGTGCAGGGGCAGTTGAATTTAGTAAAACTAAACTTCTAATTGTTGTTTTTATAGGTCCCCTAACTCCGACTTCAGAGCATTTCTGCTCAAGCTAGAGAGGGTTCACTTTGTAGAAAGTACCAGAAATTAGTTATATGTGGTGACTTCAATATAAATTTTGTATATGACGGTGCAAGAAAAAAGATGTTGGTAGATCTCCTAAATTCATATGATCTGATGCAGACTGTGTTTCCGATAACATAGATGATAAATATAATACTTTCCTTAACACATTTTTCCACGCCCGGGTTCCCGGGTTCGATTCCCGGCGGGGTCAGGGATTTTCTCTGCCTCGTGATGGCTGGGTGTTGTGTGCTGTCCTTAAGTTAGTTAGGTTTAAGTAGTTCTAAGTTCTAGGGGACTGATGACCATAGATGTTAAGTCCCATAGTGCTCAGAGCCATTTGAACCATTTGAACTTAACACATTTCTCATGCTATTTGAGAGTTGCTTTCCATTAGGACGTTCTAAACGGGGTACTAACAGTAATAGGCGGTCCGGGAGGCTGACTAGTAGGATAAGGATATCATGTCGAACAAACTGGGAATCATATGAAAATATTAGAAGTAGTCACAATCGAGCTACAATAGCTCATTACAAAAGTATTTTAAGGTGCTTAAAATGTTATTAGGAAGACAAAGAGTATGTGGTATGCAAGTAGAATAGCTAATTCACAGAAAAATTAAAACCATATGGTCAGTTGTGAAGGAAGTGTCTGGTCAGCAGCACAAGGTCGACGATATAAAGTCAGTTCGCAGTAAAAATATTTCTGTTACTGGTAAGTCAGATATATGTACAGTATTCAACAATCAGTTTCTGAGCATTGCTGGTGAATTAAATAAGAATTTAGTTCCTACAGGGGGTCATACAACTTTCTTGGAAAATGCCTTTCCGAGATTAATGTCTGAAATACTCTTCTGTGATACAGACAAGAGGGAGATTGAGTCAATAATTAAATCACTGAAGACTAAGGACTCTCATGGCTATGATGGAGTGCCTAGCAGAATATTAAAGTACAGTGCTGTACATGTTAGCCCTGTATTTAGCCATATTTGTAATTTTGCCTTTAGGAATAGTCAGTTTCCTGAACGATTAAAGTACTTAATAGTAAAGCCGCTTTATAAAAATGGAGAATGGGACAATGTAGATAATTTTAGACCTATTTCTATGCCATCAGTGTTTGCTAAAGTTACTGAAAAGGCTGTGTATGTAAGAATAATTGATCATTTTATATCATACGATTTGCTGTCACATGTACAGTTCGGCTTTAGAAGTCGTTTAACAACTGAAAATGCTATATTCCCTTTTCTCTGCGAGATACTGGGTGGGTTAAACAAAAGGTTTCGAATGCTAGGCGTATTTTTTGATTTGACTAAGGCGTTTGATTGTGTTGATCACAAACTATTTCTCCAGATGTTGGACCATTACAGAATATAGAGAGTAGCTCACAACTGGTTCACCTCTTACTTTAGCAAAGACAGCAAAAGGTCATCATTCACAATGATGAGAATGGCTGTTATGTGGGGTCTGAGTGGAGTACTGTCAAGTGGGTGGTGCCCCAGGGATGTGTTGGGGCCACTCCTGTTCCTCATTTACATAAATGATGTGCCCTCAAGAATTACATATAACTCTGAAATATTGCTGTTTGCTGATGACACTAGCTTGGTACTAAAGGATGCTGTGTGCAACATTGGCTCAGTTTTTAATAGTGCAGTTCATTACCTAAGTTCGTGGCTTGTAGAAAACACACTAACGCTAAATCACAGTAAGACTCTGTTTTTACAGTTTCTAACACACAATTCAACAAAACCTGAAGTTATAATTTCACAGAATGGGTATATGATTAGCGAAACTGAACAGTTCAAATTTCTAGGTGTTCAGGTAGATAGTAAGCTGCCGTGGAAAGTCCACGTTCAGGAGCCTGTTCAAAGACTTAATGCTGCCATTTTTATTATTCGAACGGTATCTGAAGTGAGTGACCGTTCGACATGAAAAATAGTCTACTTACTTATTTTCATTCGCTTATGTTGTATGGTATTATGTTCTGGGATAACTCTTCCTATTCTAATAGGATATTATTGGCTCAGAAATGGGCGGTTCGGACAATAAGTGGTGTAACTTCACGAACCTCTTGTCGACCCCTGTTCACGAGTCTGGGTATTTTGACATTGGCCTCCCAATATATATGCTCCTTACTGCCATTTCTTGTTAACAATATTAGCTTATTCCCAAGAATAAGCAGCTTTCACTCAGTTAATATTCAGCAGAAATCAAACCTGCATTTGGATCAGACTTCCTTAAGCCTTGTGCAGAAAGGTGTGCATCCATTTTCAGTAAGTTACCACTCGAATTCAAAAATCTTAGCAGTAATCCATGCGCTTTCTAATCTAAGGTGAAGAGTTTCCTCATGGATCACTCCTTCTATTCTGTCGAGGAGTTCCTTGTAAAGTTAAGCTGATTATCGTTGTATTGTTGACTGCGTTTACTTAAATTTATGGACTGACTTTTTTCGAGTTCATAAACATTTATTTTTATCTGTTATTACTTTTATGTTGTAATTTCATGTACTGACAAGTTCCATTGCCTTGGAGATTTGCTCCTCGACTTGATCCTACTCAACTTGACGTGTAAATAAAAACAAAAATAAATATGTGTGTTTCACAGTAGAGAAGATGAACCAGAGGGCATAGCTCTTAAGGTATGCCTTTTGAAGCCCATGTTTGCTGGACATGTATTTCTTTTTTTGTCCGTTCTACCAGTCCTCAAAATATAGAACACTTTTCTTAATACCCAGTATTATTAATGGCAAATTTCATTAGAGAATAAATATGTCGGCAAGCAGCAATTAGATTCCCCAGTTCCTTGAATAGGCCTCTGCGGGACGTTCTTGGGTTCACACCACAAATAATTCGTACTATACGTTTCCGGATTCGGAAAACTTAAGCTTGGCTTCATGTGTTACCCCCCTACACCCCCCCCCCCCCCGCCCACCCCACACACAAAAAAAAAAATCCTGTGTGCGTGTGACATTATCGAATGAAAGGAAGAAGAGGCTTGTTTTATTTTTATATAACCTATGACTTACAACATCCGCAGTGCATATAAAGATTTGTTTAGGTGCGTGAGACGCAAATAAAACTTGCTGCATTTCTTTAAGTAATGTGGGAAGTAGTGGAGAAGAATAGTTGAAGCTTATGGCAGGATGTTTTTGATCACTGAAAAGCAAGAGCTATGCAGGTGCGTCACAAAAGCTACGAGTGTTGTGGTGGTCGACAAAACAACGGAAGCAGACCGGCGGTACGTGTTGTGCTGTGGTTTGCGCACGTTCGCGATTCCGTGTCGCCTTGACCCAACTGGGGTGCAAGATTGCGCCTAGCTGACCTAAGCACGGCGTGCCCACAAACAACAGCTACGCCTCAGGTGTCCGGTCGCAGCGTGCGGGTATTGCGTACAGGCCTTAACCTACTGATAAAGACACTTTCAGTAACTTCGATAGGAAAGACTACGTTACAAGCGGATGAGTACGTAAATAAAGCAATCCTAAGAAAGACTCTCTTTTGCGGAGGAATTATTGCGGGTCATTTCCAAAACAATGTGACTAGCATTCGGGGGCGATGGTAAAAGCAGAAAAGTTACAAAATAGTATAAGAAATTTGATTCGAAAATCATAAACCAAAGTAGTATATAAAGGATCTGGCAGATAGGTTCAAATGGCTCTGAGCACTATGGGACTCAACTGCTGTGGTCATAAGTCCCCTAGAACTTAGAACTACTTAAACCTAACTAACCTAAGGACATCACACACAGCCATGCCCGAGGCAGGCTTCGAACCTGTGACCGTAGCGGTCGTGCGGTTCCAGACTGTAGCACCTTCAACCGCTCGGCCACTCCGGCCGGCTGGCAGATAGGATAGGCAGCAATCTGGGTTCAAATGGCTCTGAGCACTATGGGACTTAACATCTGAGGTCATACAACGTAGAACTACTTAAACCTAAATAACCTAAGGACTTCACACACGTCCATGCCCGAGGCAGGATTCGAACCTGCGACCGCAGCAGTCGCGCGGTTCCGAACTGGAGCGCCTAGAACCGCTCGGACACAACGCCCGGCCAGCAATCTGGGGTTTTTGCTGATGTGCTGTGGTGTACGGGAAGTTGTCGTACTTGAGTGACTGTAGGAGGATACAAAATCACTTAGTCAAAATTTCTGATTGGTGTGATGAATGGCAGCTAGTTCTAAACATAGAAAATATAAGTTAATGTAGATGAGTACGGAAAACAAACCCGTAATGTTATAATATAGCGATACTAGTGTCCTGCTTGATACACTTGCAGTTTCACGTCTTTGAAATATCTTGTCGTAACGCTGAAAAGCAATATAAAATGAACGAGCACCTGAGGACTGTGGTAGGTAAGGCGAATGGTCAGTTTCGATTTATTGGGATAATTTTAGGAAAGTGTGGTTCAATTTTAAAGGAGACCACATACACGACGCTAGTGCATCCTATTCTTGAGTACTGCTCGAGTGTTTACGATCCATACCAGGTCGGATTAAAGGAAGACATCGAAGCAATTCAGAGATGGGCTGCTAGATTTGTTACCGATAGGTTCGTGCAATACGTAAGTATTACGGAAATGCTACAGGAACTCAAATGAGAATCCCTGGAGGGAAGGCGACGTTCTTTTCGAGGAACACTATTAAGAAAATTTAGAGAACCGGCATTTGAAACTGACTGCAGAACGATTCTACAGCCGTCAACATATATTTCACGTGAGGATAACGAGGATAAGATACAGGAAATTTAGGGCCCATACGGAGACATATAGACAGTCGTTATTCCCTCGCTCTACTTGCGAGTGAACAGGAAAGCAAACTACTAGTAAAGGTACAGGATAGCCTCCTCCGGGCATCGTACGGTGGCTTGTGGACTATGTATGTAGATAAAGTAAAAACTGTAATGTCGTACAGGACGAAAAACGGAAACATAGATGAGCGTGGAGACGTTTGTATCCAGCTGACCTGGCTCAAGACTTAAGACAGCACAGTACGATAATGACAATGATAACGATCATGATGAATATGTAACTAAGAGAAGAGAACCTGAATCCGTTGCTGACGCAACACTTCTTCGACTCTAAGGGCACAGCTTAATGCCTCCGTCAGATATATGGACCTCTAGGTACATCTGCATCTTTTTGTATAGTATGTTCCATAAGTAACAGCGAAAACTAACAGGACTGAAAGCACAACATAACGGAAATAAAAATGTCCAGTGGACACGGGTCCGTAAACCAGTCATTTACGAGATAATTTCGGATGTGTGGTTACGAGTCGTCATTCACTTCAGTAGGAAACACAGGGTGATTCATAGGCACAGAATCACTCTTCTAAAACAAAAACAGATGGATGAATAGAAATTCAGAATCTTGTATTTTGAGACTGGAGAAATGGAAAACCAAAGAGGCTATCTTAGCAACGTAGAGGCCGTTCTGGAAGCCACCATCTTGAATGTAACTCGCAATTTTCGAGAGGAAAAGGGGTCATATGACATACGAGGCGGACAGACAATTATACGGAAAACAATGCTCACTTTCATTTGAGCACGGCTTTATTCATTCTCGAGTTAGATCACGATTTGTACGGAAGAAAGGAAATGCTGGTGATAACACATAAAGACCACAGGATGTGCTCGACGTGTTGTCCAGCATGTTTTAAGGTCGTTGCTGTCTGCTTCACCCATTGGTCATGGAATTTAACCAACTGATACCATCTGTCCAAAATGTTCTAAGGCCGATTTTATTCTTGACATATAAGCGACGTCAGCGCAGTAAAAATGGTGGCATCTTGAACTAACAAGTGTGAACAAGAGACGTTTATTCGACCAGTTAGTTACGAGCAGGCAGAGTTAAATGGTGGACGTGCGACCGTAGTGTGTCAAAGATGTTTTGTTACAAACCGCAATGGAGCAACATCTCTAAATCAAATGTTCAAGACAGTCTCCAGAATCTATCGAAGAAGAGAAAAGTATGTCCAACGTTTGTCCCGCACATTTTGACTCCAGAAAAAAAAAACAACGTGTGGACGCCTGCTACGACTTGATTGAAATGCAAAATCCCGACAGTTCTTTTCTAGAAAACATCATCATGAATGACGAGATTTGGTGTTATCAGTACGAACCTGTTACTAAACGACAAATTGCAGAGATTTACATGAGGTTTCCACACTTTCACACCATAACTGATATTCAAGCCAACGTGAGGTGCGAGTTGAACAGTAACCCAAAAGAAGGACTTTCCTGATATTATCGCACGGTTGTATGAACGTTCTCTGGGGTGTACTCAAGTGTGGAGAGACTTTGTAGAACACCTGAAGCATTTAAACCACAATCTCAACTTTTCTCTATTTTTTATTCATTCAGGCTCGAAAGTTTTCGGATTGACGGAGTGTGTATTGTAATGCGAACACAAGCATCAATAATCCGCTCCGTGTGGTGTGCAAGGTCTTAGATCTTCACCACATACACAACTGCGTTGACATGTTCCTTCAGTTAGAAGTGTAATGGACTTCAATCCGAGGAACGTTGCCTCTACGATCTCTACGACCTGTCTGTCTCTGGGGAAACTAGATATCCATACATGAATTGACAGATAGCCCATAACGAGGTGGGACTCCACCGCGCTGAAAGAAAGTTTGAAATGTCCCGTCTTCAAACAGCAGCGACGGTACCACATATTCGTCACACAATTGCAGGTAACGGACCACTGTTAACGGATCCCGAATGAAGAAGGACGCAACGATACTAGAACAATATAATACACATCAGATCATCACTTTCGATGAGCCAGTTTCCTTCGGTGGATCCAATGGATCTGATCAGTATCTTGATTCCTTTTATTTATCACCCCGTTCATGTAGACATTAGCTTCTTCAGTAAAGAGTACGTCATAGGCAAAACGACGGTTTTCGTCCAGCTTGCGTGTCACATATTCTGCAAACTGAACCCGACAATGTGGAGCGTTTTCGGTGAGATGTAGTAACATTTCAATTTTTTAAGGGTGCCATATACATGTGGCCAAAATTGTCATTATTGGTGTACCGCTGATACCAGTTTCTTGTGACCTACTGCGAGTACTGCGCTGTGTGTTATTACTGAACGATACCAGAACAGCCGTTGATGTTATCTCGTGCGTAGCCGTTTTCGATTGTCCAGCTTTCGGTTTGATTGTGACAGGCCAGTTTCGGAATTTTGCGAGAAGAGTCACCACGGTAGTGTGGTTAGTTCATGGTGTGTCTGTGTAGCGTTGACTGAAATCCCCATCTTCCTCCTGATATTAGGTCGATCTCAGTGCGTTCGGCTTGGGTTAACGCCATGAGCTTTCACGTCATCTCTAAACAAGGAAATTTAGTCATACGGCGAAAATGAATAAAGTTTTACTCAGATAAAATATACTGTTATTTTTGTGGTGTCATTGTCTATCTGTTTGATATGTCACATGACTCCTACAGATTTGAAAATTTCCAGTTGCATCAAAGATGGCAGTCATGTTGGAAACATACCCTAATAGGTTTTCCCCCTCTCCCGTCTCATGCTACTTGACTTTAACTTTCTAATCATTTCTCCTGCTTGATGTTGTTATTGTCCTGAGTCCGAATACTGGTTTCATGCAGCTCTCAACGACTGTTTACTCTACTGAGCGCAGTGGTTAGCACACAAGTGTCGCTTTCGGGAGGACGAAGGTTCAAATATGCGTTCGGCCATGCTGATTTAGGTTTTCGTGATTTCCCTAAATCGGTTAAGACAAATGGCGAGACGGTTCTTTAGAAATGGCACGGCAGATTTCCTTCTCCATTCTTCCCTAATCTGAGCTTGTGATCCGTATCTAAGAACCTCGTTATCAACGGGACGTCAAACTCAAATCTCCTCCTCCTCCTCCTCCTCGTCCTCCTCCTCCTCCGATGATTTGTTTTTTACAAGGGACAGGATGATAGGACATCTGCTAAGACATGAGGGAATGACTTCCATGGTACTAGAGGGAGCTGTAGAGGGCAAAAACTGTAGAGGAAGACAGAGATTGGAATACGTCAAGCAAATAATTGAGGACGTAGGTTGCAAGTGCTACTCTGAGATGAAGAGGTTAGCACAGGAAAGGAATTCGTGGCGGGTCGCATCAAACCAGTCAGTAGACTGATGACCCCCCCCCCCCCAAAAAAAAAAAAAAAAAAGCTTTTTCACATTTTCATAATTACTCCAAATTATAGCCATCTGAGTCTACTTACTGTACTCAAGCCATGGTCTTCCTTTACAATTTTTATCGTCGCACTTCCTTCTATTACGAAATTTACTTTTCCTTTATGCCTCAGGATGTATCGTATCAGCCTATCCCTTCTTTTAGACGAGATGTGACATAACTTTCTTTTCAACCCATTTCGATTCAGTACCTCCTCATTAGTTATCCGAGATACCTATCAAACCTTCAGCATTCTTCTGTCTTATTAGTTTTGGGTCAAATGGTTCAAATGGGTCTGAGCACTATGGGACTCAACATCTTAGGTCATAAGTCCCCTAGAACTTATAACTACTTAAACCTAACTAACCTAAGGACATCACACACACCCATGCCCGAGGCAGGATTCGAACCTGCGACCGTAGCAGTCCTGCGGTTCCGGACTGCAGCGCCAGAATCTTATTAGTTTTCAAAAGGTTCAGTTCAGTTCTTGACTGAACTGTTTATCATCCGCCTTTCATTTCCGTAGACGCCTACACTCCATAAAAATACATTTATAAAATACTTTCTAACACATAAGTTTATATACGATGTTAAATTTTCTTCTCAGAAACGGTTTACTTGCTGTTATTAATGCTTTCAGTATGCTGTTCTGAGTAACTTATCCGCATTCCTATTTTCCTGTACGTTCTTTGTCACACTCTCCTATTTCATTTAGTATTTATAGCCATGTAGTTATCTAATCAGAACCTCTGTTCTCCTCGCCACCTCACTTTCCAAGAATCATCTTGGGTACACTCCAGGCAGGTGTAAAATGAATGTGCACAACGGAAAATACTGAACACGAAAATTGGTCATGTCTGACTACCCCCTGAATCAGATCTTAGGATCTCTTAATGGTGATATCTCCTCCTTCTTGCTCTTTAACATATAAATTACAACATAAACATGAATGAATGACTAAAGAACTAGTAACTACAAAATGATAATGCTGTTTCTGCTTATACATTTATTGTAGATTAAAACCCCTTTTATACAGGGTGTTACAAAAAGGTACGGTCAAACTTTCAGGAAACATTCCTCACAAACAAACAAAGAAAATATGTTATGTGGAAATGTGTCCGGAAACGCTTACTTTCCATGTTAGAGCTCATTTTATTACTTCTCTTCAAATCACATTAATCATGGAATGCAAACACACAGCAACAGAACGTACCAGCGTGACTTAAAACACTTTGTTACAGGAAATGTTCAAAATGTCCTCCGTTAGCGAGGATACATGCATCCACCCTCCGTCGCATGGAATCCCTGATGCGCTGATGCCGCCCTGGAGAATGGTGTATTGTATCACAGTTGTCCACAATACGAGCACGAAGAGTCTCTACATTTGGTAACGGGGTTGCGTAGACAAGAGCTTTCAAATGCCCCCATAAATGAAAGTCAAGAGGGTTGAGGTCAGGAGAGCGTGGAGGCCATGGAATTGGTCCACCTCTACCAATCTATCGGTCACCGAATCTGTTGTTGAGAAGCGTACGAACACTTCGACTGAAATGTGCAGGAGCTCCACCGTGCATGAATCACATGTTGTGTCGTACTTGTAAAGGCACATGTTCTAGCAGCGCAGGTAGAGTATCCCGTATGAAATCATGATAACGTGCTCCATTGAGCGTAGGTGGAAGAACATGGGGCCCAATCAAGACATCACCAACAATGCCTACCCAAACGTTCACAGAAAATCTGTGTTGATGACGTGATTGCACAATTGCGTGCGGATTCTCGTCTGCCCACACATGTTGATTGTGAAAATTTACAATTTGATCACGTTGGAATGAAGCCTCATCCCCAAAGAGAACATTTGCACTGAAATGAGGATTGACACATCGTTGGATGAACCATTCGCAGAAGTGTACCCGTGGAGGCCAATCAGCTGCTGATAGTGCCTGCACGTGTTGTACATGGTACGGAAACAACTGGTTCTCCCGTAGCACTCTCCATACAGTGACGTGGTCAACGTTACCTTGTACAGCAGCAACTTCTCTGACGCTGACATTGGGGTTATCGTCAACTGCACGAAGAATTGCCTCGTCCACTGCAGATGTTCTCGTCGTTCTAGGTCTTCCCCAGTCGCGAGTCATAGGCTGGAATGTTTCGTGCTCCCTACGACGCCGATCAATTGCTTCGAACGTCTTCCTGTCGGGACACCTTCGTTCTGGAAATCTGTCTCGATACAAACGTATCGCGCCACGGCTATTGCCCCGTGCTAATCCATACATCAAATGGGCATCTGCCAACTCCGCATTTGCAAACATTGGACTGACTGCAAAACCACGTTCGTGATGAACACTAACCTGTTGATGCTACGTACTGATGTGCTTGGTGCTAGTACTGTAGAGCAATGAGTCGCATGTCAACACAAGTACTGAAGTCAACATTACCTTCCTTCAATTGGCCAACTGGCGGTGAACCGAGGAAGTACAGTACATACCGACGAAACTAAAATGAGCTCTAACATGGCAATTAAGCGTTTCCGGACACATGTCCACATAACATCTTTTCTTTACTTTTCTTTATTTGTGTGTGAGGAATATTTCCTGAAAGTTTGGCCGTACCTTTTTGTAACACCCTGTATATCACAGATGTTTATATATCAATGTCAAATAGACATCAAGAGATACAATTGAATTTCCTAACTAATATGATTCATCAATTGCCCAAATCTGCCCCTTTTTATGGCTACGCGATCTAATATAAATAACGCGAGATGACTGACATCATCTACGTACCAAACACTAGAAGACACTACTTTCAAAGATGATCCACAGTGTTGCGCAGAATCAGTGGAATTAAAATTTACGTGATCACAGCTGTTTAGCTTTATAGCCCTAACAAGCCGAAGCAATTAGCAATATCATCGTATCTACTGCGTCCAGTGCGTCGGAGTGATGGTTCTCGTACACGTCTGCGACGATGGAAGAACTCCAGCCACAAAATAAAAACTCATTCAAACACTAGGACGGCAAAAGGCATTCTTCTGACTAGTATTATCTGATACTGTCTTCTCCTGTCTGTGTTCTACAGCCAAGAAACGCGAGCTCCCAGCCACAGGGACGGAATTCAGATAACGTCTCTACGCGAGTATAGACAGAGGAAGTGCTCTCAATCACTGAACGCTGCATACTTAACGACGACTCCCTACCCGGGGGCGAAGTCCAGAATCGTATAAGTTCGCAACAGTACAGTGCTTAACGGTTCTAACTATGAAATCTCCTGAGAGCAAAGACAGCAAGTCCGTCTGTTCCAAGAAAAGCTGATACTAAGCGACCGTCAAACACGGGCGCTCAAAACGGAAGACCACCTTCTCTCCACTTCTGGCCTCCCAGCTAAGCTCGGCTCTCCTCCCTCGTAGCTGCAGAAGGTGAATCGTATTCTCGAAACCACGGAATATTCTCTCTCTCTACAGATTTTTACGAACGCCGACCAACCATATTTTAGACTTCTGTCGTCCAGCACGGAAAGTTTGCGAGGAAATACCTACACCCTTTAATTAGGTATCCATACAGTGGTATGCTTCTCAAAGTAAAAATCCTCGTAAATAATCCAGCCTATGTGATTTTCTAGGTAATGCTTTTTCATTCCTCTCTGTGGCATCCAAAATTTTTAGAGTTTCTGGTTATCGTTCCGGCCGCCTTTACAACGCTGTGTTAAGCAGGACCAACACATCTGTGCGGGCTTTTCCACCCAGGGCCTGAGTCGTGCCTGCCGTTTCATTTCCACTGGCGTTCCATCCTCTACTAGTATAGGCAATCATTCATTACGCCGTTTTGATAATAAAGACATTCCGTCACCTTACCAATAAGCGTTAACAACTATTTACAAGGTGTACGTGGCAATGTCAGTCTTCTTTAAATATTCATATATACGATGTACAACCTATCAAATAATACCTAATTCCGGTTGTAAATCACGGCAAAGTATGTAGATGAGTGGTTGTAAGGTGCGAAATTATAGCCACCTTACAACTTCACTAATTCCAACAATATCTAAATTCAATCATATACGTAAATTATAACCTATCTACCCGATTATGCGATCCAGCCTAAAACTCTCTGACCCTAGAACGCCAGTTTCGTTTATCTTGATAACAACATCCTCCCGAGTAGGCCCCGCCTGGAGATCTGATTGGGGTACTATTTCATCTCCGGAACATTTTAGCTAAGAGAATACCACATCATTAAGCCGTACAGTAAAGCTGAATGTCCTCGGGAAATATAATGGCTTAGTTTCCCCCTGTTTTCAGCTGTTCGCAGTACCAACGCAGCAAGGCCATGTTGGCTAATGTTACAAGGGCTGATCAGTGACTCGTCCAGACAGTTGCCCCTGCAACTTCTGAAAAGGCTCCTTCCTCCCTACAGAAATCAGAGGCTGGTGTAATCTCTCCACAGATACCCTTCTCATGAGGTTGTGCCTGTGGTACGGCTGTGTGTAGAGACACGAAAGTCGCTCCACTTTAAGCACAGTCCATGGTTCGCAGGAGACGCGTCATACTACTTACCTTCGGATTTATGTTTCCCCACCTGTTTTTATTTTTATTTTAGATAGGTGTTTCCACACCTATAGACCACCCTATTCCCCTATGTAGTATAAATATATTTGAAATGTTATTTTTTTGTTTAAAACCTCATCTAATTGGGCTGAAATTCCACCCATAATCTAACTCAATAAGAAATATAATACGCTTTATCAGATTCTGGAAGTCCTAACTATGACCGTCGGACTCTGAAAGAACGCTGTTACTGAATTTGGAATACCTCGCCCTGCAGGATTTCCCATCTTCTTCCAATACTGCCCTAATTTTGGTGACGTTCCTTCGCCTGCAATTCAAGACAACTGCCCCTTGCGCGAACTCCACCTTGTCACCCAAGTACATTTACCTTGGCCAGAAGGATCCGTGGATACCAGTGTGCTGCATGGACTTCAAAGAGGAAAGGAAGGGAAATCAGTGCATTTAGTTCCATCGACGACAAGTCGTTAGGGAATGAGCGGAATTTAGATTGGACGAGGATGAGGAAAGATATAAGCAGGACCCTTTTCAGCGGGACCATCCTGGCATTTTCCTAAACCCTTAGCCAAATGCGGCACATTGATACAGCAGACTACAGCAAACTATCTTTGACACGATCGTTGGGTCCAGTGAAGGTAATGTATAAAGCAATAATTTTTTTTATGTAGCTTGAAAATTGCTACAGGCCGTGCATGTATTACATGTGTGTATAATAGATGCGCGACTCATGGGTAAAAATAAATTTACTTTATTATACGTCACTGTCAAAATACAAACTCCATTTTAGTATTTAAAATTCACAATGTTGTTGAATGCTGTTTCATTAGTATTACTTACTGCGATCATAAAAAAACATCAACTTAAGACTTTACAAGAAATTAAATTAATTTTTTTAAAATTAAAGAATACTAATATTTTTACAAGTATGAAACTTCTTGAAGTAGTTCTTTTTGATGTGAGACAGAAAGACACATTTCATTTAGAACAGCCTTAAATGTGTCAGGCTTGAGAAACCCGGTCGGTTTTTTCAGACACCATTTGTAGAAAGTGCAAAGCACATCTATACCTTTTGGCCGCTGACGGTGACTGTTGAAATGATATATTCTTCCGTCTGCCATCCTCTCCTCTTTAATCTCCTCTCTCTTCCTCAGATTTTGCATTTTCTATGCTTGTGTTTTCTCTTCTAGGACGAGACAAACCATTCCCTGTACCAAGAACTAACAGATTAAATTGTATGGGGTGCTCATAGGTTTATGAAATATAGTCGCAGAGTCACAATGTATCAAATATGATACATTTCAGGAATCACAGCTTTGAGACACTGAGATATATTTTAACTTCATTCTGTTTGATGGAATTATAATCACTGAACTAATAACATCATTTTAGCTTTGTTGTGGAAAGAAATCAAGCAATGGAAAAATTAGAAAAGCCTATCTCACGAAATCATTTTCGGTTTCAGAGATCTTTTGGAACGAGTGAGAAGCGATGCTGACCCTATGATGTAACTTAGAAAATAGGTTGGAGAAAGGCAAACCAACGTTTATATCATTTTAGATTTGGAGAAAGCTTTTGGAATGGAATATAGTGTTTGAAATTCTGAAGGTAGCAGGAATAAAATACAGGCAGCGAAAAGCTGTCTAGAATATATGCAGAAACCAGTCTATGTTTATAAGAGTGCAAAGATATGAAAGGGAAGCAGTAGTCGAGAAGAAAGTGCGACAAGGCTGTAACCTACCCTCGATGTTATCCAAAGTGTATATTCAAGAAGCATTAAAGGAAACAAAGGAGAATTTTGGAAGGAGGGTAAAGTTTGGGGAACAGAAACAATAACTTTGAGGTTTGCCAGCGGCATTATAAGTCTGTCAGAGACGGCAAAGAACTAAAGCAGTTGACCAAAATGAATGAAGTCTTGAAAAGAGTTATAAGACGAAAATAAACAAAAATAAAACAACGGTAACGGAATGTAGTCGCATTAAATCAGGAGATGCTGAGGGAATTAAATAAGGAAATGAGGCACTAAATGTGGTAGATGAGTGTTGCCATTGGAATAGCAAAGTAACTAACTACACCAGAAGTGGAGCGAATGTAAAATGTAGACTAAAGTACCACGAAAAGTTTTTCGAAAAAGAGAAATATGTTAACTTAGAATATAAATTTAAAGTTAGAAAAGCCTTTCCCAAAGAATTTTTCTGGAGTTTCGCTTATCTAATCAAAGGGTACTGAGTCGAGTCTGAGAAGAAAGAATGTTATGACATAGTTTGGCAGAATACATCACGATGCATCAAGTTATCCTCAGGTTGGTAGAGGGGGTAAGTGGGGGAGGGGGAGACGGGAAGTAAAGGGAGTTGACTACTGTCAGCGGGCTCAAGGGTTGAAAGTTGTAATAGCTATGAAGGGAGGAAGAGGCACTCACAGTGTACACTGCCGCTAGAGCTGCGTCAGAGTGCACTGGCGTGCAGAACGTAAGGACGAAGGTAACTGTAACATGACGTGTTACTGCCAAGTAACGTAGCTCGATGAAAGCGGACTATACTTGGAAACAGTGGCGGCTCATGAATATATATCTTGGGTGTTCACAAATTTTTATATTCAGATAAACTTGGAAGTGTGAAGTAGCATCTGCTGCATAACGGTTATGATATGAATGGTTTTCTACAACTGTAGCCACTGCCAATAATAATAATAATATGCATAACTTGTATGAGGAAACAAATAATTGTTTTTGTGGAATTTTGTTGTTTTGTACATAATTAAGTACAGTTTAGGGCAATAACGGCATAATGAGAAAGCTTTCGCTTCTCTCATTCCCGTCAGTCAAATGTTAACACTGTATTACTAAAGTGTTATCACTCAGCAAGTCTCATTCTCTGAAGCAGGGAAACGGCATGATTTCCTCTTACGAAATGTCCTGTCCTTCCATGTAGTCAAAAAATGGCTCTGAGTGCTATGGAGCCCGCATCTCGTGGTCGTGCGGTAGCGTTATCGCTTCCCACGCCCGGGTTCCCGGGTTCGATTCCCGGCGGGGTCAGGGATTTTCTCTGCTTCGTGATGGCTGGGTGTTGTGTGCTGTCCTTAGGTTAGTTAGGTTTAAGTAGTTATAAGTTCTAGGGGACTGATGACCATAGATGTTAAGTCCCATAGTGCTCAGAGCCATTTGAACCATTTGAGCGCTATGGGACTTAAATTCTGAGCTCATCATCCCCTAAAACTTAGAACTACTTAAACCTAACTAACCTAAGGACTTCACACACATCCATGCCCGAGGCAGGATTCAAACCTGCGACCGTAGCGGTCGCGCGGTTCCAGACTGTAGCGCCTACAACCGCTCGGCCACACCGGCCGGCTTCAATGTAGTCCACACAGAAGTTAATGTTAATACACGTTACAGTGCACGGCAGGTACACGTTAAACAGAGAAAACTGTATCCCAACATGACCAACAATGCCCGTTTATAAAAAAAACAGCCATGCGTCAGTTTTTAAATCGAGCAAATGTCTCGATTACGATATGATCAAGTCTTTAGATCATTCACAGCCTTCTCCTCAATTGGCAACACTGACAATGTCGAAAGCCTATTATCTGTCATTGTGTTTCGAAGGAAGGATTTTATCCTTCTCATTGTTGAGAAACAACTGTATGATAAAATCCAAGACCTAATGTACTATAACACATTCAGAAACTACAAAATAAGTTCTGGTTTTCTCAACTATAACATTTATTGGCGTTCGATCTAATTTTGCTACGTAGTGAGTGAATTGACATGTCTGAGAAATGTGCTATCGTCTAGCGAGATTTATACCGAGCGAACGGAGAGAAACGTCTGCCGCAGTGGGCTACCACCTAGTGGCATTGTCGTAAACTTGTGTTTGAGTGGTAAGGGTCAGCTGTACATGCCATGAACCGTGTACATTGTTTATCAAATTCCGTATGAATCTGACCATAAGGTAATTACGCCACGCCAGTTGCGCTTGCCCAAATTCTCCTTAAAACGTACACAACTGAAGACGTGCTCGCGACCATGATGCCAAGTTTCACGAAGTCTAGAGGACTAGCAGTTTAGCATGGCGCGTTAGATATACAGTAAGTGCCGTATATTTCAGGGCTGTAGAGCAGCGTATTAAGCTGCTGTCCACCCGCCCCTGCCCAGGTGGGGGGAAACGAAAATCAATAAAAAAATATATATATTTCAGATTATCGCATCTATGTTACGTTTAACAGCGTTTAACGAAAAATAACCATTAAGTCTGCAAGGTGTCACGAATTAGGGCGTTCATATACTCTTGTGATCTTACACAACAGCCGCCACTGCACGAAAAGGATTGCAAGAGTCTAGTGCAGAAGGTAACTGCAAGAAATACGCAATGAGAGGAACAGAAATGACACTATTATTGAAAGACAATAAGTACACTGAAGTCACCGCAATTTATGATTGTCCCGTGGACATTACAAAAGACAGGACATGGTTCTTAATAGAGTCTGTTAAGGCCTAGAATGAGCTAGATAAGACTTTCACAGAAAAAGTGAGGCCTAAAGAGGACTCTTGCACGTAACACGGCTTTTAAATAGATTTTCTGAATTGTTGTTGTTGTGGTCTTCAGTTCTGAGACTGGTTTGATGCAACTTTCCATGCTACTCTATCCTGTGCAAGCTTCTTCATCTCCCAGTACCTACTGCAACCTACATCCTTCTGAATGTGTTTAGTGTATTCATCTCTTGGTCTCCCTCTACGATTTTTTCCCTCCACGCTGCCCTCCAATACTAAATTGGTGATCCCTTGGTGCCCCAGAATATGCCCCACCAACCGATCCCTTCTCCTAGTCAAGCTGTGCCACAAATTTCTCTTCTCTCCAATTCTATTCAATACCTCCTAATTAGTTATGTGATCTACCCGTCTAATCTTCAGCATTCTTCTGTAGCACCACATTTCGAAAGCTTCTATTCTCTTCTTGTCAAAACTATTTATCGTCCACGTTTCACGTCCATACATGGCTACACTCCATACAAATACTTTCAGAAACGTCTTCCTGACACTTAAATCTATACTCGATGTTAACAAATTTCTCTGCTTCAGAAACGCTTTCCTTGCCATTGCCAGTCTACATTTTATATCCTCTCTACTTCGACCATCATCAGTTATTTTGCTCCCCAAATAGCAAAACTCATTTACTACTTTAAGCCTCTCATTTCCTAATCTAATTCCCGCAGCATCACCCGATTATCCTCGTTTTGCTTCTGTTGATGTTCATCTTACATCCTCCTTTCAAGACACTGTCCATTCCGTTCAGCTGCTCTTCCAGATCCTTTGCTGTGTCTGACAGAATTACAATGTCAACGGCGAACCTCGAAGTTTTTATTTCTTCTCCATGGATTTTAATTCCTACTCCGAATTTTTCTTTTGTTTCCTTTACTGCCTGCTCAATACATAGATTGAATAACATCGGGGATAGGCTACAACCCTGTCTCCCTGTCTCACTCCCTTCCCAACCACTGCTTCCCTTTTTTGCCCCTCGACTCTTATAACTGCCATCTGGTTTCTGTAAAAATTGTAAATAGCCTTTCGCTCCCTGTATTTTGCCCCTGCCACCTTCAGAATTTGAAATAGAGTATTCCAGTCAACATTGTCAAAAGCTTTCTCTAAGTCTACAAATGCTAGAAACGCAGATTTGCCTTTCCTTAATCTATTTTCTAAGATAAGTCGGAGGGTCAGTATTGCCTCACGTGTTTCAACATTTCTATGGAACCCAAACTGATCTTCCCCGAGGTCCGCTTCTACCAGTTTTTCCATTAATGCTAATGAAAATCAATAATGTGAATTTGCACGTTTTAAGAAAAGACATAATAAACAAATTTACACACTTCTCTGAAATCATGACTGTTACGGCGCAATATCGGTTGTATTATCACTGGACAGGTGTGTCAGTACGCTGCGGCATCGGTAACACTTGAGTCTATTTGTGTTTCTAGTTCGGAAGGTATAAGAAATATGCCCGTATTGAAGTCAACGCTGTGCATGACGCATTGTCGCCGTATTGCCGCTTCGAGAATATGCTCACATGCCGATGCGATGGAACAGATCCAACCAGCCTTTACTTATAATGCTGCCCGAAAATAGAGATGAATATTAAAGGATCAAATCGGTGACACTTGAGTCTTTATTTTTATAGTTATGAAATTGCGTGGTGTATTGACTCACATTGAGTGGTGCGCTTTAGGTGTAATTCTGTCATGCCTAACCGGAAATCGTCAAAAGGTAACCTTCCGGGTTAGACTCCAATTTCATAAATAGCAGGCAGTAATTTTTTGCCAAGCCTATCAAAAGCAAACAAGTAAACACAAGTTGTTTTTATCATACATTTTATCTAACGGTCTTCTTACTAAACTTCATTCCTTGGATTTTCAAATCGAAATTTAAATTTGGTTTACTGACATGCAAATGCGATTCTATTGAAGTTAGCAAGCGAGGTAGCGCAGTGGTTAGCACACTGGACTACCACTGGGGGGGGGGGGGGGGGGGGGGGGTGACGGTTCAAACCCGCGTGCGGCCATGCTGATTTTTCGATGATTCGCCTAAATCGCTTAAGTCAAATACCGAGACGATTCCTTTGAAAAGGCACGGACGCTTTCCTTCTCCATTCTTCCTCAATCCGAGACTGTGCTCCATCTCAAACAACTTCATTGTCGACAGGACGTTAAACACTAATCTCCTCCACCTCAACTGAAGTCGACATTTTACGTGATCACTTTCTTATTTTTTTAGTTATTACCATTTTCTTAGTGTTAGTTTGTTTTAATTTTAGGTGTGCCACGATAAAAAGTCATATTTCCTCCAACATAGAGATTCAGCAGCTAACATTACGAGCGTCATTAATTTTTTCTATGACAAGTGATACAGTGGACAACTTTAATTTACTCTTTTGTGGGGCTTCAGTGTCGGCTAGTGTGCCTTGGAACGTACGAAGAACCCTACTTTTAAGGGCTTGGTAGAGACTATCAGCAGCCACAGTATACCAGATGGGTCGACACTGTGCAAAAAATATTTGAAAGGTGTATGAAACGGTTATTGCTGATATTATAAAGCACACTGGTGACCACTATATCCGACATTCAGTTGACAAGACCTCTAACAGTTGGGCTGATTTACAGCTAACGTCACAGTGGGTAAATTACATTCAAGGGCACCAGGAAAAAAAAACCCTACTTCTGTGTAAAGAATTGGAGAAGACAAATCAGAGTACTGTAGCCCACAGTATCAGCAATGCCCTACGCTTCATGTGGCCAGGACAAGAAGGGGCTGAGAAATTTTTCTTGTTGGTGACAGACTGTGCTGTCTGTATGTTAAAAGCGGGAGTAACACTGAAAGAATTCTATCCCAGTACGATCCACTACACCTACATTGCCCATGGCCTATACCGTGTGGTACAGAAAATCAGAAATAATTTTCCTGAGGTTACTAAGAGGTAGTGGGCATATTCGGCTCTAGTGAATCAGGTTTTACTGAAAACATCAGAACGGCCCTTAAGAATAACAGTGATGTTGCATCCTTGGTATTTTTAACAGCTTACTTCCAACTGCAATCCAATTCCTAGAGTCAGCATCTCTGTCACTAAGATGGTGTAGCCGTGATCCGCAAGAAGCAGATGTATTTGGAGGAAACACCTGGTTCAGTGGCCACAGCATGAGTCACTGAATGAAGGAATATACAGGGTGATTCAAAAAGAATACCACAACTTTAAAAATGTGTATTTAATGAAAGAAACATAATATAACCTTCTGTTATACATCATTACAAAGAGTATTTAAAAAAGTTTTTTTCACTCAAAAACAAGTTCAGAGATCTTCAATATGGCCCCCTCCAGACACTCGAGCAATATCAACCCGATACTCCAACTCGTTCCACACTCCCTGTAGCATATCAGGCGTAACAGTTTGGATAGCTGCTGTTATTTCTCGTTTCAAATCATCAATGGTGGCTGGGAGAGGTGGCCGAAACACCATATCCTTAACATACCCACATAAGAAAAAATCGCAGGGGGTAAGATCAGGGCTTCTTGGAGGCCAGTGATGAAGTGCTCTGTCACGGGTTGCCTGGCGGCCGATCCATCGCCTCGGGTAGTTGACGTTCAGGTAGTTACGGACAGATAAGTGCCAATGTGGTGGCGCTCCATCCTGCTGAAATATGAATTGTTGTGCTTCTTGTTCGAGCTGAGGGAACAGCCAATTCTCTAACATCTCCAGATACTGTAGTCCAGTTACAGTAGCACCTTCGAAGAAAAAGGGACCAAAAACTTTATTGGCTGAAATGGCACAGAAAACGTTCACCTTAGGCGAGTCACGTTCATACTGAGTTGTTTCCCGCGGATTCTCGTCGATTCACTTCTGCCGTACTCAATAACACAAAAAGCTTTCTGTTGAGCGGTCGCCATCTTAGCATCAACTGGCGCTGACGCCTAGTCAACAGCGCCTCAAGCGAACAAATGTACAACTAAAAGAAACTTTATAGCTCCCTTAATTCGTCGACAGATAGTGCTTAGCTCTGCCTTTTGTCGTTGCAGAGTTTTAAATTCCTAAAGTTGTGGTATTGTTTTTGAATCACCCAGTACTTCTGATGAATCCCGGATCCAAAGACATGAAGAAAGTATCCGTCCTGATTCAGGGGAAAATGTTCGAAGGTGGAATGTATTGGGACAAGGAGCCACTGCGTCAATTAAATACCTGTATGCTTCGCTGCTCTCTCGCACAGTAGAAATATCTTTCTCAATCTACAAATACGAACTGAGGGGCAACAGAAAGAAGTTTCACTTTTCAAAACGTAGAAATATGGTTTATTGGGTACCGCAATAGCAGAATGTAACACAAAATTTCTTGTTAGTTGTACAGTTAGGCCACCCGCGTATTGTGGTCAAACATATTCCAAGTGTGCGTTTTTGTATGAGTGAAATATGAAAAGTATTTTTTCAGTAAAAAACTTTCCTTTAAAACATTATAAAAAGCTTTAACAATTTATGCATTTTTACGAATACCGATTTAAGGAATAGTTAATTTTTTTACTTTCCATAAAGAACTGTAATAGCTGTGTCAAAAATATAATAAAGTGTTCTATATGAATATGGTGTTCTTTATGCAGTAATCAGGCAGAACATTATGACCACCGACATATTGCCGATGTAAACCCGTCCATGCGATAGCAGCATCACCTGGCGAGGAATGATTGCCAGTCAGACACACCCACAGTGCATGTAATACCAGTGAGTCTGCTGTCCGTGTGTAGAATGGGGAAGGCACGCGATCTGTCTGTGTTTGTCTGAGGGTACATTCTAATGGCTCAGAGGCTCGGCACGAACATTTCGGAAATGGCTCGACTTGTCGGGTGTTCAAGGAGTGCTGTGGTGGGAGTCTTCAACACATGGCGAAACTAAGCTGAAACCGCGAAAAATGTTCAAATGTGTGTGAATTCCTAAGGGACCAAAATGCTGAGGTCATCGGCCCCTAGACTTACACACTACTTAAACTAACTTATGCTGAAAGCAACGCACGCTCCCATGTCCGAGGTAGGACTCCAACATCTGGCGGGAGGAACTGCGCAATCCGTGACATGGCCCCACAAACCGCGTGGTCACACCGCAGCACGTTCACGCGTCGTGGGTCTGGGAGGTCACCCCCCCATTACAGATGTCGGACGTCGTAGGCTGGGAAGATTGATATAACAGAACGGGTGGTGAATTATGGCAGAAATAACATGAGACTTTAATGCTGGGCAGAATACAAGTGTGTCTGAACATACAGTGGATCGAACACTCCTAATCATGGGCATTCGCAGCCGACGATCCATGCATGTACCAATGTTAAAACTACGACATCGGCAACTAAGACTGAAATGGGCACCTGGCCATCGGTTGTAGCAGACCGTTGCATTGTCTGATGATTCCCGATATCTCCTTCATCATGCCAGTGGGAGGGAGCGAATCCGTCGTCTTCCAAGAGAACAAGTCCTTGACACCTGTATTGTGGGATGGAGTTAAGCTGGCAGTGTATCCATTAAGTGCTGGGGAACATTCTCATGGCCATCCATGGATCCAGTGGAGCTCGTGCAAGGCACCATGACAGCCAAGAAGTATCGTAAACTGATTGCAGACCATGTAACCCTTTCATGACGATCATGTTACACAACAGCAGTGGCATTTTTCAACAAGATAATACGTTATGAGCCGGCCGTAGTGGGCGTGCGGTTCTATGCGCTACAGCCTGGAACCGAGCGACCGCTACGGTCGCAGGTTCGAATCCTGCCTCGGGCATGGATGTGTGTGGTGTCCTTAGGTTAGTTAGATTTAATTAGTTCTAAGTTCTACGCGACTGATGACCTCAGAAGTTAAGTCGCATAGTGCTCAGAGCCATTTGAACTAATGCGTTATGTCACAAGGCTAGATGTGTGATGAGTGGTTCGAGGAACACAGTGGTGAGTTCCAATTGCAATGCTGGCCCTCCGACTCAGCAGATCTGAACCTGGTCGAAGACATCTGGGATGTGATTGAACCTTGCGTCAGAGCGCATCGCCCGCTCCCGGGAATTTACGGTAATTGGGTGACATGTGTGTGCAAATGTGGTGCCACTTCCCTCCAGAGACGTACCAAAGCCTCATTGCTTCCTTATCAAGACGCGCCACCGCTGTTATCCGTGCCAAAGGTGCACATACCGGCTATTAGGTAGATGGTCATAATGTTCTGGCTGATAAGTGTACATTTTGTGAAAAGGCTCCAGAAAGCCTGAAACAGATTCTTTCGACCTAAAAAGGGGTGTTCCAAGAAAATAAAGGGGTAAAATCTATTTTATAAAAACGTAAATATCCAGGACCTAGTGATCACCATGAACGGCAATGAATGTTGTGCATCATGCTGCCATGCTGTCCAGCAGGTTGGAGAGGAGTTCTCGTGGTAGGGCGTTCCATTCCTCCACCAGCGCGGTTGACAATTGCTAGATGGTAGTTGGTGCATGTGAATGTACTGAAATACCTGTCTTCAACGCATCCTACACGTGTCCCATGGCATTTAAGTCGGAGGAACGGTTCAAAAATGGTTCAAATGACTCTGAGCACTATGGGACTTAACATCTGTGGTCATCAGTCCCCTAGAACTTAGAACTACTTAAACTTAACTAACCTAAGGACATCACACACATCCATGCCCGAGGTAGGATTCGAACCTGCGACCGTAGCGGTCACGCGGTTCCAGACTGATGCGCCTATAACCGCACGGCCACACCGGCCGGCCGGAGGAACGGGCAGGCCAGTTCACTTACCAGGTATCTTCTCGTTCCGAGAGCTACTTCACCTTCACAATTCGATCATAGATGCGGTCGCCCCCTATCATCCATAAAAAATGAAGTCAAGGATAAATGCACTCCTGAAAAGACGCACATCTAAAGGTGTACAATGTCACAATAACGTTGACTGGTGAATGTACTGTGTTCAAAGATTTGGAATGTCAGTACACCTATTCATCACTATGCTTTCCACCGTAACACCTGGGCCAGCGAAACGATCATATTCGACAATGTTGCTGGGCACTTTAAGTACCCTCAAATGGGAGGGGTGGGAACGCGTAATGTGAATTCAGTGCAGTTGATATCTTTGATTAAAAGTGTTACTTCGGTTCGTCTCCCTGCGTGTTTCTTTCAGTTATCTTCTGTACTATACTGTAGCGGTTGTTTGTATTTAATTATTCAAAAGACAGTCACAATCGCATTATTTATTTTGCCGCCAACCGGTTTCAACCCGTGATGGGGTCATCTTCAGGGCAATTTACACCACTTAGTCGCTCGCTGGAGTCGTCACACTACCTGTGCTCGGTTTCCAACCTTGCACAGACAGGTTTACGACTCCAACGAGCGACCAAGTGGTGTAAATTGCCCTGAAGATGACCCCATCATGGGTTGAAACCGGTTGGCGGCAAAATAAATAATGCCATTGTAACTGTCATTTTGAATAATTAATTATAAGTAAATTAATCGCTGTTTATCTCCATACAACTATGTTGTCTAAATATTTAGTTGTTTTTATGCGTGGTCGAAGTTTCCTCGAGGTATATTACTTGGTAATGACACAACATGCAAAGCTTACTTTCGTAATTACGTTTTGTACATCAGTGTAGTTCAGACTGCAGGCCACAGTAACAAAGCCAAATCAACGACACAGACTGTTGTCTCATGAAGTTATACTCGACATTTCGGAACTTGGTTATTACTTGTTGCTCCTGGCACATACCGGATATTGTGAAATTGGCAAATAGCTGACCTGCTCGTTATAGTGTGTATCGAATAAGATACACTTGACAGTGATACGTGATTTGGCGCCTGTTGATAGCGAACATAATTTGAATGGATGTATCATATATGAGACAGAGTCGCTAGAGATAATACAATTTACGAAGTCCACGGAAAATCTGAGTGGACGGGGATTTGAACCCCATTGCGTCCAAATGCAAGAAAGGCTGTGGTTTGCGGTCCATCTTAGCGGGAAGACACTCATCCTAAATTTGTACC
The DNA here is from genome assembly GCF_023864275.1 of Schistocerca cancellata. NCBI lineage: Eukaryota > Metazoa > Arthropoda > Insecta > Orthoptera > Acrididae > Schistocerca > Schistocerca cancellata. The sequence goes on along the minus strand of NC_064629.1, from coordinate 543,404,861 downwards.
TGAGTCAGCACAGGAATTAGACGCGGCGTGTTCTCGGAACGCGATTAAGAAGACTAGCCGCGCCTTCAGCGAGAATTGCCGCTGACGGTCGTTTCGCAAAAACTGCAAATTGTTTACGTACATCGCGTCGAGTCTCTCGCTACTTGCTTGTTTCCGCTGGATTGTATGCCTAAACATTTTTCTCTTCCACCGCTTCTGCAAAGCGGTTATTAACGCGACAGTGAAAATTATTATCATCCGTAAGTCACTAAGGAAAATATTTTCAGTTCAAGAAAAATAACCTTCTATGAGCATAATTATCAACCAAGAAAAACAAAAAATTGTAAGTGCCAAATTTGTGTTACTACGTTTACAAGAAATATGTATTTTGATAAAAAATACATATTAGTTACGTTTATATACTTTGGAACGATATATACTTGCTTCTCTAGGAATTTAAGGACAGAATTGAACGTTGGATTCTCAATAATTATATTCCTCACATATGAAAATACACAATAATTCGTTACTTTTGACCAGTACAGTCCTTATTCTTTGTGGGAGTCCAGAAAATCTGTTCCTTTTTTTAAATTTCATTCACCATAATAGAAGTTTCTGGAAAGCCTACGACTGTGCACGATGCGCTGTGTTAAGCATGAAAAAAAAATACGTAAATGGTGCAATATTTCATTATTTAAATCATGCAATTCCTTTCTTGTCCAACATCGTCTTGGTGGACAACTTGTCTCTGAAAGTTACAAAAAAAGTATACAGATTGTTTTCTTTTGAAAAACCACTAATGCGGAAATAGTTCTAAATAGAGCTGTAGTGCATATGCATTTGGTTGAATCGGGAACCTTTAAATTTATCTGATTTGTCATGTAACCGAAATTTAATGGAATTTTTTAGTGCACATGTTGGTTTATCTCACACTTGTGCTTCACGGTCAGTTGTCACTTTTCGCAACATAAAGATATCTTGCCTAAGTCATTTTCTAATTCGTTTTAATGTTCTGATTACTTTATTAGACGGTAAGCGACGGCGTCGCCTGCAAACAGTCTATGAGGTCCGTTTACACTGTCTCCTAAATCGTTCATATAGATTAGCAACACCAGAGGGCGTATAACACTTCCTCGTGGAACCCCATAATCACTCGACGACTTCCCATCAATTACTACAAACTGGAAACTATCTGATAGTAAATCTCTAATCCAGTCGCACAACTGCGACGGTGCTCCATAGACATCCAAGTTAATTAGACGCTGCTTGTGAGGAAGGATGTCAAAACCCTTTCGAAAATCTCGAAATATGGAATCAATTTGAAAACCCCTGCCGATAGCACTCATTACTTTATGTGCATAAAAAGCCAGTTGTGTTTGACAAGAACGATATTTTCTGAATCCGTGCTGGATGTGCATCAATAGATTTGTTTCTTCGAGACATTTCGCAATGTTCGAACATATTATATGTTCCAATGTTCCAAAGTCCTACAGCAAATTGATGTCAGTGATATAGGTCTATAGTTCAGAGGATTACTTCTGTTTGCTTTCTTGTGTATTGGTGTGATCAGTGCAACTGTCCAGTCTTTAGGTATGGATCTTTGGTCGAGCGCGCGGGAGTGTATGATTGTTAAAAATGCAGCTGTTTCATCAGCATACTGCGGAAGGAACGTAAATGGTATACAGTCTAGGCCGGAAGGCTAGCCCTGGGGTGACCTAAGTTGTTTCTTTACACCGACGATATTTACTTCTAAATTACTCACGTTGGCAGCTCTTCTAGATTTGAATTCTGGAATATTCACTGGATGCTCTTTGGTGAAGGAATTGCGAAAAACTCAATGTAGTAACTCCATTTTAGTGGCGCTGTCATCAATAATATTATCATTGCTATCGCAGTGAAGTTACTGATCGCATCTTGCACCTGTTATACTATACATATGACCAGAATCTCTCTGAATTTTCTTTCACATTTCTAGAGAAAAATTTCGTTGTGGAAACAATTAAAAGCATCTCAAATCGAAGTCTGGATAAGCTTTGACCTGTTGTTAAACATCGTGAACCTTGGAGACTTTGTGCTCTTTTTCCGTTGTTTCTGCTAAAGTGTTCTGACCTGTTTTGGGTACCACGGAAATTTGTTTCGTTATTTATTAATGTATTGGTATAAAATACTTTTTCTTTGAGTGTAAGCCATATCTGATCGAAGCTTACATGATTTGTTTGGAAGGAATGGAGGCTCTGCCTTTTAAGTAGGCATAAAGGAAATTAGGAAATTTTAAATGATTTTTTTAAACGGACATATTTTGCTCTCGTTTTCGGCTGATCTGGAAGTTACGACCTTGTCGTACTAATCCCGGAATGCGTCATGATATATTCTTTTCCTCAGGATTGTTTGTTGCTAAGAGATCTAATATATTATCACAAAAAATTGTACTTCGTGTGGGCTTCTGAACTACACTCCTGGAAAAAAGAACACATTGACACCGGTGTGTCAGACCCACCATACTTGCTCCGGACACTGCAATAGGGCTGTACAAGCAATGATCACACGCACGGCACAGCGGACACACCAGGAACCGCGGTGTTGGCCGTCGAATGGCGCTAGCTGCGCAGCATTTGTGCACCGCCGCCGTCAGTGTCAGCCAGTTGGCCGTGGCAGACGAGGCTCCATCGCAGTCTTTAACACTGGTAGCATGCCGCGACAGCGTGGACGTGAACCGTATGTGCAGTTGACGGACTTTGAGCGAGGGCATATAGTGGGCATGCGGGAGGCCGGGTGGACGTACCGCCGAATTGCTCAACACGTGGGGCGTGAGGTCTCCACAGTACATCGATGTTGTCGCCAGTGGTCGGCGGAAGGTGCACGTGCCCGTCGACCTGGGACCGGACCGCAGCGACGCACGGATGCACGCCAAGACCGTAGGATCCTACGCAGTGCCGTAGGGGACCGCACCGCCACTTCCCAGCAAATTAGGGACACTGCTGCTCCTGGGGTATCGGCGAGGACCATTCGCAACCGTCTCCATGAAGCTGGGCTACGGTCCCGCACACCGTTAGGCCGTCTTCCGCTCACGCCCCAACATCGTGCAGCCCGCCTCCAGTGGTGTCGCGACAGGCGTGAATGGAGGGACGAATGGAGACGTGTCGTCTTCAGCGATGAGAGTCGCTTCTGCCTTGGTGCCAATGATGGTCGTATGCGTGTTTGGCGCCGTGCAGGTGAGCGCCACAATCAGGACTGCATACGACCGAGGCACACAGGGCCAACACCCGGCATCATGGTGTGGGGAGCGATCTCCTACACTGGCCGTACACCACTGGTGATCGTCGAGGGGACACTGAATAGTGCACGGTACATCCAAACCGTCATCGAACCCATCGTTCTACCATTCCTAGACCGGCAAGGGAACTTGCTGTTCCAACAGGACAATGCACGTCCGCATGTATCCCGTGCCACCCAACGTGCTCTAGAAGGTGTAAGTCAACTACCCTGGCCAGCAAAATCTCCGGATCTGTCCCCCATTGAGCATGTTTGGGACTGGATGAAGCGTCGTCTCACGCGGTCTGCACGTCCAGCACGAACGCTGGTCCAACTGAGGCGCCAGGTGGAAATGGCATGGCAAGCCGTTCCACAGGACTACATCCAGCATCTCTACGATCGTCTCCATGGGAGAATATCAGCCTGCATTGCTGCGAAAGGTGGATATACACTGTACTAGTGCCGACATTGTGCATGCTCTGTTGCCTGTCTATGTGCCTGTGGTTCTGTCAGTGTGATCATGTGATGTATCTGACCCCAGGAATGTGACAATAAAGTTTCCCCTTCCTGGGACAATGAATTCACGGTGTTCTTATTTCAATTTCCAGGAGTGTAAATGCGCAAAATAATTTTGGAACAAAGCATTTAGCACAATTTCAGGTGTTATTATATGTCTATCACTGACATTAAACATCTTTTTTCGCCAACATATCGAGGGTAGATTGAAATCACCACCAACTACAATTGCATGAGTCGTGTATCAGTTACAAATGAGACTCAAAGTTTCCGTGAATCTTTCAGTGTTAATATCATATGAGTTGGGTGGTCGATAAAAGGAACCATCAAATAATTATTTCTGGTTGTCGAGTATAAGCTCATATTAATTCATAGCAACTATTTGCTTCAGTTACACTAAAAGAGGTGGGCCGCTGTGGCCGAGCGGTTCCAGGCGCTTCAGTCTGGAACCGCGCTGATGCTACTGTCGCCGGTTCGAATCCTGCCTTGGGCATGGATGTGTGTGATGTCCTTAGGTTAGTTCGGTTTAAGTAGTTCTAAGTTTGGGGGACTGATGACCTCCGATGTAAAGCCCCATAGTGCTTACACTAAAAGATAAACTACTTGCAGCAAGAACAAACACCACCACAAATTCCTTTATTCTACTTTAACACCATTAGGTTTTCGATAAAAGTTAGTCTGAATTTCTATTAGTATGTTATGAACACCCGCAGACTAGCCTTGGAAATCATGGGCTAAGGTGGCCGCAGACCTCAAGTCGCCATCACTCGGAACACTGCATGTCGACTGTAATTGCCTGACAAGATGTTGTGTTTCCTAAGTGAGCCGACGATTATTTGATTAATAGCAGTATTTGTATTTGCACACCATTTAAATGCATTATAAGACAAGTCCACAAATGCATACACATTACAAAAATGTGCGGTATGTATGTATGCTCCACATCTCCTCCTAAACCACTGTACCGATTTTTCTACCAAACTTGGTACACATACCACTTACTGTCTGCAATCAATCGCTGTTGGCGTAAGAACAACCTATCTATCAAAGGGGTGGGGACGGTGGTGGAAAGTAAGTGTAGCTCACAACGTCCGAATATTTACGCATAATTTCAAGCCTTTACGAAAATTTTTTCACATTGCAAATCCCCACAAAATGATGAAAGGAACAAAGTTTATCACTCATTACACTGTTCATGCAGTAAAACTCCCGCATCAGACATGACGTTTTAATTTATTGTTTCATTGCTACTCACTATGTATGCGACCCATTTTACAGACAGCATTCACTTATACCACTGAATGTACTCGCAAAATTATATGATTTTACGGCACATAGTTCAGGGCATATGACGTCACAAATATTGAGCTCCGTGAAAACGAAATTGCAGGGCAAAGTTCGCTAGAGATACAGGTGAACCATGCGTACAAATATGTGTGAAATATGTTAAGTACACTACTGACCATTGCCGACCGGTGTGGCCGAGCGGTTCTAGGCGCTTCAGTCTGGAACCGCGCGACCGCTACGGTCGCAGGTTCGTATCCTGCCTCGGGCACGGACGTGTGTGATGTCCTTAGGTTAGTTAGTTTTAAGTAGTTATAAGTTCTAGGGGACTGACCATCTCAGATGTTACGTCCCATAGTGCTCAGAGCCACTTGAACCATTTTTGAACTACTGGCCATTAAAATTGCTACACCACGAAGATGACGTGCTACAGACGCGAAATTTAACCATCAGGAATTAGATGCTGTGATATGCACATGATTAGCTTTTCAAAGCATTCACACAAGGTTGGCGCCGGTGGCGACACCTACAACGTGCTGACATGAGGAAACCGATTTCTCATACGCAAACAGCAGTTGATCGGCGTTGCCTGTTGAAACGTTATTGTGATGCCTCGTGTAAGGAGGAGAAATGCATACCATCACGTTTCCGTCTTTGATAAAGGTCGGATTGTAGCCTATCGTGATTGCGGTTTATCGTATCGCGACACTGCTCCTCGCGTTGGTCGAGATCCTATGACTGTTAGCAGAATATGGAATCGGTGGGTTCAGGAGGGTAATACGGAACGCCGTGCTGGATCCCAACGGCCTCGTATCACTAGCAGTGGAGATGACAGGCATCTTATCCGCATGGCTGTAACGGATCGTGCAGCCACGTCTCGATCCCTGTGTCAACAGATGGGACGTTCGCAAGACAACAACCATCTGCACGAACAGTTCGACGACGTTTGCAGCAGCATGGACTGTCAGCTCGGAGACCATGGCTGCGGTTACCCTTGACGTTGCATTACAGACAGGAGCGCCGGCGATGGTGTACTCAACGACGAACCTGGGTGCACAAATGGCAAAACGTCATTTTTTCGGATGATTCCAGGTTCTGTTTACACCATCATGATAGTCGCATCCGTGTTTGGCGACATCGCGGTGAACGTACATTGGAAGCGTGTATTCGTCATCGCCATACTGGCGTATCACCTGGCGTGATGGTATGGCGTGCCATTGGTTACACGTCTCGGTCACCTCTTGTTCGCATTGACGGCACTTTGAACAGTGGACGTTACATTTCAGATGTGTTACGACCCGTGGCTCTACCCTTCATTCGATTCCTGCGGAATCCTACATTTCAGCAGTATAATGCACGACCGATGTTGCAGGTCCTGTACGGGCCTTTCTGGATACAGAAAATGTTCGACTGCTGCCCTGGCCAGCACATTCTCCAGATCTCTCACCAATTGAAAATGTCTGGTCAATGGTGGCCGAGCAACTGGCTCGTCACAATACGCCAGTCACTACTCTTGATGAACTGTGGTATCGTGTTGAAGCTGCATGGGTACCTGTACACGCCATCCAAGCTCTGTTTGACTCAATGCGTATCAAGGCCGTTATTACGGCCAGAAGTGGTTGTTCTGGGTACTGATTCTCAGGATCTATGCACCCAAATTGCGTGAAAATGTAATCACATGTCAGTTCTAGTATAATATATTTGTCCAATGAATAACCGTTTATCATCTGCATTTCTTCTTGGTGTAGTAATTTTAATGACCAGTAGTTTATATGTGAAATATATGCGGCATGTTTATACGTGGACAAATCTAGGGGTAAATAGCTCCTCTTAAACCCCTAGACCGATTTCAAACAAACTTGGTAGACATACTAAGTACTATATGGAAAGAGATAATGTGGGGGTAAGAACTAGCAACTTCTTATTGGGGTACGGGTGGTAACGTGGACAGAGAACGAGTCAGGGCGAGTGGACACAGATAATGGGAGGAGGAGATGAATACAGAGAGGGGGAGGGGGACAGAAAGGAAAGAGGAGGAGATGGACAGAGAGAGGATGGAGGGGAAGAGGGATAAACAAGGGGAAGGAGATGGATAGAGAAGCAGGGAAGGAGATGGGTAGAGAAAGGGGGAGTTGGACAGACAGTATGGGAAGGAAGAGACAGAGCAATAGAAGACTGGAAAAAGTACATACCCGTGAAACGCCAGGCACTCAGCTACTGGTAACTAAATATTTTGAATGTAGTTTTCATTCTACATCTTTTGTTGTATAATGACAGCCTTAACTTAATTTCATATTCCTTGCTATAAATACCTCTGGCATTTGAAGATGATGCACATTCAAGAATCTGTGTTACTTCCGTTCTAAATTTATACCATAGTGGCCGATTGTTACGAGGCACACACACCGGTGAGGTGCCAGCACTGGAAGACAAACAAGAAAATATTCCCTCTCTCAATCGTCTAGCCCTGCAGTGGCCGAGTTACATATTGATCTACCCTTGAGGTAGGTGGTCAACTTTACTTAGCTCACGACCGAATTCGCCAACGTACATTAAATTTTGGAACGTCTCAAAATGTTACTGTCTCTGTAAGTATTTTCGCTTGTTACAAAGCAGGAAAACTACACTCTTAAGAAACTCTTAAAGTTAGTTCATGTTTTTGACTGCGGTCAATCGTTGCTATATGCATACTATTATAAAATAGGCTGAGAAACTCGGGCCTCACGAATACTCGATTCGGGCCGCCTCAAAAACCGCGCAATCCACTCCATACAACCATCACTGTCCGTGCAGCAGCTTGCTCTGTGCAGTGGACCCCTGAATTCCTCTTCTTTTCATAAAATGCTACAGTATTAATTTTGTATAAAAATAACAGATTTATAGCTAATAGTTATTGGACAGATTTATAACGTTTAAAGAAAACGCTCATAAATTTTTGGGCTAACGTCTACCGTAATAATTTTATACATATATATATAAGTCAAAATTACCTATTTCGTATAGAACTCCTTAGAAATTCACAACGAACCCTTTTTAAGATCATTGATTAAAACACCTATAGCTGAAACAAATGTGTCCACGCTACATAGGACTCCCAAGACGCAATTGCTCAAGTAGTTCAATAAATAGTCGTAGTATGGAGTTACTTCCAACAATTATAATTCAAAGCGTTACAAATCTACGACATGTGGCAAGAGCCAGAAAACGCTCCTCAACGCAGAAACAACGTTGTATTGGAAGAGCTATAAATTTGTTGAGATTTTCCATCCAGGGACAGACCATAAAAAGATTATCTTCTTTTAAATCGGGAAAACAATTGAAATAAGTGTGGGGGGTGCACATGCAGTAGCCTCTAGGCGATGAAATGGAGACAGAGATGAAATACATGTTGTGTCAGGTCACGAAGACTGCTGTCTGGCGGCTGGTATGAAAGTATACACTGATCAGGCAGAACATCTTGACCACCGACCTACCATCGATACAGGTACGTCCAAGCGATAGCCGCATCACCTGGCGTAGAATCACTGCCAGTCAGACACACGCACGGTGCATGTAGTATCAGTGAGCGTGCTGTGCGTGTGTAGAATGGCGAAAAGGTGCGATCTATCTCAGTTTGACGGAGGGCAGGTTATGACGGCTTGGCCGGCCGCGGTGGTCTAGCGCTTCTGGTGCTGCAGTCCGGAACCGCGGGACTGCTACGGTCGCAGGTTCGAATCCTGCCTCGGGCATGGGTGTGTGTGGTGTCCTTAGGTTAGTTAGGTTTAAGTAGTTCTAAGTTCTAGGGGACTTCTGACCTAAGATGTTGAGTCCCATAGTGCTCAGAGCCATTTGAACCATTTATGACGGCTTGGAGGCTCGGTACGAGAATTCAGGAAACAGCTCGACTTGTCGGGTGTTTGAGGAGTGCTGTGATGAGTATCTTCAACACGTGGCGAAAACAAGATGAAACGACGTCCACACTTCATAGGATTGGGCGGCCATCCCTCATTACAGAAGTAGGACGTCGTAGGCTGGGCAGACTGGTAAAACAGGACAGGCGGCGAACTGTGGTGGAACTAACATAAGATTTTAATGCTAAGAGGAGTGGAAGTGTGTCTGAACACACAGTGCACTGAACACTCCTTATGTTGGGTCTCCACAGCCAATTGCCGGCCGCAGTGGTCTAGCGGTTCTAGGCGCTCAGTCCGGAACCGCGCGACTGCTACGGTCGCAGGTTCGAATCCTGCCTCGGGCATGGATGTGTGTGATGTCCTTAGGTTAGTTAGGTTTAAGTAGTTCTAAGTTCTAGGGGACTGATGACCACAGATGATAAGTACCATAGTGCTCAGAGCCATTTGAACCATTTGAACCACAGCCAATTACGCATGTATGTGCCAATATTAACACCATGACATCGGCAACTACGACTGAAATGAGCACGTGACCATCTTCAAGGAACGTTTGCGAACAGCAGTGGCATTTTTCAACAAGATAATGCGCTATGTCACAAGGCCAGAAGTGTGATGGAGTGGTGGCGAGTTCCGACTGATGTGCTGGCCTCCCAAATCATCAGATCTGAACCCGATCGAAAACATCCGGGATGTGATTGAAAGTTTCGTCAGAGCTCATCGCCCCCTCCCCGGAATTTACGGGAATTAGGTGACATGTGTGTGTAGATGTGGTACCACCTTCCTCCAGCGATCTAACAAGGCATCATTGCTTCCTTATCAAGATGCGCCGCCGCTGTTATCCGTGCCACAGGTGGACATACCGGTTATTATGTAGGTGGCCATAACGCTCTGGCTGATCGGTGTATGTCTTACCTGCTAGATTGTGACATTCTATGCTCTGGTCGTGAAAGGTGTGATAACAAAATTTACCATTCAGCCTCCCTTAAACAGTTACCAGATCATTCCAGTTTTCATATCCAATAGCTCCCCACAACATGATTCTTGGGCTTGGAGAAATTCGCTGTTTCCTATGCTTTTTCACGTGATAGTCTACGGACACATTAGTATTGACCTAACTACCACAAGTAGTAGCAGACAATGCCATTCATTGTCCTAGAAGCAGCTTAAAACACGTAAGGCTAGGTTACCATTTCAGATTGTATACCTGTCAGGTTCCTTTCAGAGTATGCTGATCCATTAGCACCATACTTAGCAATCATGTACAACTGCTTGCTCGTAGATAGATCTGTACCCAACGACTGGAAAGTTGCACGAGTCACACCAGTACCCAAGAACGTAAATAGGAATAATCTGCCGAATTACAGACCCATATCACTAACGTCGTTCAGCAGTAGGATTTTGGAAGATATACTGTGCTGGAACATTATGAATCAGCTCAAAGAGAACGGTTTATTGTCAAATAACGAACATGGGCTCAGAAAATATCGTTCTTATGAAACACAATCAGCTCTTTCTTCTCACGAAGTAATGAGTGTTATCCACAGGGGACGTCAAATTGCTTCAATATTTTTAGATTTCCACAACGCTTTGGACACAGTTCCTCATAAATGATTTCTAATTAAAGTGCGTGCCTATGGAGTATCGTCTCAGCTGTGGAACTGGATTCGTGATTTCCTGTCAGAAAGGTCACAGTTCGCAATAACTAATAGAAAGTCATCGAGTAAAACAGAAGTAATATCTGGCGTTCCCAATGAAACAGCCTCCCCATGTCAGTTCACGAAATTTGCTGACCTAGGAGACAATCTGAGCAGTCGTCTTCGACTGTTTGTAGATGATGCGGTCATTTACCGTTATCTGAAGTCTTCAGATGATGAAAACGAATTGCAAAATGATTTAGACAAGATACCGGGTACAAAACGTGGCAATTGACTCTAAATAATGAAAAGTGTGAAATCATTCACAAGAGCACTACAAAGAATCCGCCAAATTTCAGTTACACAATAAATCATACAAATCTAAAGGCTGTAAACTCAAGTAAATACTTAGTGATTACAATTAGGAATAACTTAAATTGGAACGATTACATAGATAATATGTAGGAAAAGCAAACTAAAGACTGCGATTTATTGGCAGAATATATAGAAAATGCTTTACTGACTGCTTACACTAAGCTTATCCGCCCTCTCCTGGAGTACTGCTGTGTAGTGTGGGATCCACATCAGATGGGATTGACGCAGGACATCGAAAAAGTTCAAAAAGGGCAACTCGTTTTGTATTATCACGAAATAGGGGAGAGAGTGCTACGGACATGACACACGAATTGAGGTGGCAGTCATTAAAACAAAGACTTTTTCGCTGCGGCCGGATCTTCTCATGAAATTTCAATCTCCAACCTTCTCCTCTGAGTGTGAAACTATTTTATTGGCACACACCTACATAGCGAGAAATGATCATCATAATAAAATAAGAGAAATCAGAGCTCGCATGGAAAGATTTAAGTGTTCGTTTTTCCCGCCCGCTGTTCGATAGAGGAACGGTGGAGAAGAAGTTTAAAGGTGGTTCGATGAACCCTCTGCCAGCTCTTAATTGTGGATTGGAGTGTAGTCATGTAGATGTAGATGACTCTGGCTCTGTATCAGTCAACTCTTTGTTGATCTGTGGTTTGGTATCAGCGGTAACCAACTCATCGTAACTCGAGAGCTCATCCTAGCTTCGCGACAGTTCTTGGTGGCATTCTGCATGTAACCTCAGCCGTTAGCGTCTGTGTATGCGTCAGATTCAGTGGAGCAATCCTACGATGCTCTGGTACTGTAGTCCCACTGGAAGGACACGTGGCTATTAGGCGGGTCCAGCTGTTGTCAGGAGTCCGTATTGTTGCCACTCCACCTGCAGTAATTACACAACAGACAACCGAGTGTGCGATCTGCCCATGTCCTTCACGCCCACGATTCGACCTTCCTCGAAGTCGGAAAGGTGACGATAAGCTACACATGCAAGTGCTCTTGTCGTGTTGTGATCACCACCTGCGAAATTCCAGTAAGTACTCACACCATTCTTCATCTGTAGCATTGGACTTTATCTGTGCGGAAAGTAACCCTGAAACTTCAATCAAAATATCCCACAGGCACGGAAGTACTGGCGTATCATGAAAGCGTTCGATCGAGGTGTTCATGTTGTAACACTTTTAAGGCTAAAAACCATCACATGTGCTTCATTTGTTTCATTTTGATTGTCCACCTATAACTACATTAATTATGAAAATGGATTTGTACGAATCGGCTTGTTTTTGTGCCTTTTTATGGTTTGACAGCGTGTCATGTGCAATGTAGTGGGAAGAGTTTCGTCGAAGAGTTACTCAGTTTGAAATTCTTCTTCCATAATTAGTAGTTCAAAAAATGGCTCTGAGCACTATGGGACTCAACATCTTAGGTCATAAGTCCCCTAGAACTTAGAACTACTTAAACCTAACTAACCTAAGGACATCACACACACCCATGCCCGAGGCAGGATTCGAACCTGCGACCGTAGCAGTCCCGCGGTTCCGGACTGCAGCGCCAGAACCGCTAGACCATAATTAGTAGTGGTGTATGTTCTGTACTTATGTTTTCCGTCCTGATGTGCATTTTTGGTGTGTTTTCTTTTTTGGTTTCAATTACATGCACTGTTTTGCGCCGCTTTCATGCTACACTCTCACTTAATATTGTATGTTTTCGTAAACAAATATGAGAGTTGGTAGAAAACCTAGGTCGACATGCTTATACAGAGACGTTATGCCATCGCTACTCACTTGTTCATCATTCGGTTTTTGTCCAATGTGGCGCTAATTTTGAATGTATGTTGTCAGTGTTTGTGATGTATCTGCAAGGCGATAACTTACTCCTTAATGACGTTCCCTTCCCTATAAGGAAGATAAACAGTCTAGTCTCACTACATACGCCGGCCAGAGTGGCCGAGCGGTTCTAGGCGCTACAGTCTGGACCCGCGCGACCGCTACGGTCGCGGGTTCGAATCCTGCCTCGGGCATGGATGTGTGTGATGTCCTTAGGTTAGTTAGGTTTAAGTAGTTCTAAGTCTAGGGGACTGATGACCTCAGATGTTAAGTCCCATAGTGCTTAGAGCCATTTGAACCATCACTACATATGTCCATACAAGGTTTAGGTTACCAGTCAGTGTTAGAAAAAGTCATGGTCAACAATAATCACGTTTGAGCGTCTTGCTAATTTCAACTGGAGAACTGGAGTACCTTTTAGAACGATTACTTAACAACCCGGACGTCTTTGCTTCAAACTCCCGTGCTTACGTTATTTTTTATTTAATTATTTATTTTTGTGTAGATAGTTAAAAGTGATGCGGGTCCAAGACTGTACCAACTATTCCTGTGCTGAGAACACCTAGCTCTAGGACACTTCAACCGCAGTCAGTGCATGGTACTTAGTACGTTACCTAACGGCGCAGGGCCCAAATCCAGTTTACCTGTGCAAGTTCAACAGGAAAGACAGTGACGTCTCAGAGTGGTCATAAGGGTTCACCCGACTACATTAGCTTTAGCTGTGATGCCTATAATTAAATTAGGGAACCAACAGAGACTAACCAACCACTATACGAACTTATAATAATTTGCAAATAATGAAAAATTATAGACAATGCTACTAACACCATTTCCCGTCATGAACAAGGCAAATTTGCCTGGGTACCCCAATTACAAATTCCCTTGCATCCTGCTCAGCATCAACACACGAGCGTCATTGTGAATAACGAAATGCTAGCGAGTGCATCTACACTGGTGTCCACAATTAAAGCAACAAACTGCTATTTCCCCGTCCTGTGTCTAATTCACGTTATAATCATACAACCTGTCAACACATGCCGTTACAATCGTGTTCTGCACGGAAGATGATTTTCAGATCAACTGACAACCCAGCTAGCAGTGACGTCAGGGTATATATCACGTGGGGTAGTATTCGCGGGGTAGTCCCACATCCACTTCGGCTGTGTACACAGTAACAGACGATGCGGTATGGCACAGAGAAGACGCCCACAGACTCTCTGCTGTGGAGGGCCATAGAAAGAATGGAAGCAGGAGAGTCGCAAACTAATGTGGCCTGATGGCTTAGTGTGAATCGTTCTGTTGTTTCTCGGATGAGGTGCCGCGCGAGACTAGCCGAGCGGTCTTGGGCGCTGCAGTAATGGACTGTGCGGTTGATCCCGGCGGAAGTTCGAGTCCTCCCTCGGGCATGGCTGTGTGTTAGTCCTTAGGAGAATTTAGGTTAAGTAGTGTGTAAGCTTAGGGGCTGATGACCTTAGCAGTTAAGTCCAATAAGATTTCACACACATTTGAACGCATTTCGGATGAGGTGACGGTTTACAGCAGGGGCGGGCAAACGTTGCACGCGGCTCATGAGCACACAGCGCTGCACGTGTGCTGCTCGCGTGCAATCGTCGAACGGGACAGTGCCGACAGCCTGCAGGTTGCGGCAGTGTAGTACCAGGCTAAGCTGCGGACGTTCAAGCGAAGCGACCACCACGTACTGAACGTTATATTTCAATAACCGAAAAATGCAGAGTGAATCAAGGAAACGGAGAATTGGAGATTTGCTATCTTTTAAATAGGAATGGGAGACTCATTTGTTCTCTGTGGAAAAACGTGAAAATTGGAAATGTGTAATATGTGACAGTATTCTCGCTGGTGAGCGGAAGTTTAATATTGAACGCCATTATAATAAATTTCAGTACGTTGCCGTTCTTAGTGCAATGAAAGAGGAATTTCTCAAGCGATTTGGGGATATATCTTACTTATCCCAAGGTTTTGAATAGTTCTCGAGAGAATCTGGTTTCTGTAGATGATATTCATCTCAGTTTGCAAATGGAATTAATAGATCTACAGTGTAATTCTCGTCTGAGAGACAAGTTCCTTTTGGCAAGACGTGTAATAGATCTTTATCACGACTTTCCACAGCTAGAGTTTCCTCGTCTCCATCGTGAAGCCATGAAGATAGTCAATATTGGGCTCGACATACTTGTGTGAGAGATTTTTTTCTGTTATGAAAATTAATAAGTCTCGGTTAAGAGCAAACATCAGTAATGAAAATTTACGTAACTGTTTGCGTTTGTCTCTATGTAGAAATTTTGTTCCAGACATTAAACGTATTGTAAACTCCACCTGTGATAATTAAACAAAACGTATCGTAGGTAATAGGTACTCTTTCAAACCATGATTACTTTCAAACACTCCTGCTAACCTTATTCCTTCATTTAATAAAGCAGGCCAGGAAACAAAACGCATTACAGGGGAAGAAGCGGAGAGACGGTATGGTGGGGAGGGGTGAGAAGCGGGTGGCCAGCTTGCCCCTGTGTGCACGCAGAACACCTGTTAACTGCACACGTGCATGTGCACCGCACACGTGCAGAATTCCTGCCCACCCCTGGTTTACAGTGACCGAAACTGTATCCCGGAGACCAAGAAAGGGCCGACCATGTGTGCCATCAGAAAGAGTGGACCGTTATTTGGCTGTAAGGGCACGACGGTACCGTCTTAGTATCGCACTGCAACTGGCATTTGACCTCGCAGCATCCCCTGGCCGTGTTGTATCGAGGCAAACGGTGTACAGAAGGATTCAGCAGGGTGGTCCTTATTGTTGAAGACCTGCTGTCTGCTTACCTCTAGCGTGTCTTCACAGAAGGGAACGTCTACGATAGAGCCGTCAACATGCCACCTGGACGGTCGAACTGTGGGCCAAGGTTCTTTTCACAGATGAGCCCCGATTTGGCCTGTAAACCGATTCTCCACGGATTCGCATCTGGAGGGCACGTGAAACACGATTTCGGAACCCAAACATGGTGCAAAAATGGTTCAAATGGCTCTAAGCACTATGGGACTTAACATTTGAGGTCATCAGTCCCCTAGACTTAGAACTACTTAAACCTAACTAACCTAAGGACACCACACACATCCATGCCCGAGGCAGGATTCGAAATTGCGACCGTAGCAACAGCGCGGTTCCAGACTGAAGTGCCTAGAACCGATCAGTCACAGCGGCCGGCAAACATTGTGCAAACGGACCACTATCGAGGAGGATCCCTAATGGTGTGAGGAGGGATTATGTTGACCACTTGAACAGTTCTTCATGAAATTGTGTGGGTGAATCAGCAAGATTTAACTGCTGTCAGGTAGCGTGAGGAGATCTCGGGATCTCATGCCCGGTTGTTGCGGGGTGCTGTGGGCCCAGACTTGGTACTGATGAACGATAATGCTCGACCTTACAGAGCACATGCAGTTGATGTTTTTTTTGGAAACGGAAGATACTGCACGCATGGCGTGGCCTGCTCGCTCTCTCGATTTGAATCCCATAGAGCATGTCTGGGATACACTAGGGAGACGGGTTGCATCGGGACAGTATCGATCAACCACTCTCCAAGACTTGTGAGCAGCTCTGTAGGAAGAATGGGCGTTATTGCCTCAACATGAGACTGATGACATCATACACAGCATGTCCCGTCGTTGTCCGGCCTGTATTGGTGCCAGGGGTGGTCATACCCCACACTGAGCACATTAACCAGTTGTCAGAATGTGTGAGCAAACCCGTTAAGTTGAAAAAAAAGAACATTTTCATCTACTGTTATACATGGCAGTTGATTACGCTCTGAGTTCTTTACATTGTTTCTGCTATACTGTCATCTGTATATACTTTCTGTGGCAAAATAAACGCAACCTTGTAAAATTTCCGATTGTTGCTTTTATTATGGACACCAGCGTAGTAATGTGGAAGATGTGAATGTGAGTACTGTGTTACAGAACGTGCGGGAGCAACCAAGATGAGAGCGCCATGCAACGTAGAACCCGCAGTGCATCAGCTCCACGTCAGCACAGTACACAGTTCCACCGTGGCGACAATGACGAAGCGATGCGTTTCGGAGGCAGCGCGTAGCAAATGAAGTGTAACACGGTGCAGTAAGCAGAATTCATAATTTTCTGGGATTCTTTTCAAACACACGAACAAAAAGTGATCACGGCGACAGATGAAGAACGGGAACGTTCTCTAACGCCATTCCAGAACTGTAAGTATGTAACATAGCTGAAGAAAAACTTCACTTTGGACAATAATTGCAGGATAAAATAATAATGTAATTAAGAATAATACAGTTTGCTGTTATAGATAACCGTAATGTATATCACTTCATATTACCATTCACTCAGTCTTTTATCATTAACTGAGTACGCACAAGCGTTTCCTTTTCCGGCGGCAATTAACCAAACAAAATTTGTGTTTGTGTGCTAATCCGTCTTTTAGCCAATATGTATGGTGCAATATTACCAATATACAGAAGCTACAACGACCTCATTTTAGTGGACAAACAGTAAATATAGCGTCAGTTTAATAATACTTGCCACAACAAGTAATCCTCGTTGATTTACAGCTTCTAAAATGTCACATCTTTTGTAGAAAACTGCACATAATCGGAATAGAAGCCTAGTTGTGTTTTCCACGTGGAGTGCGTTTCTCATATGGCAAGAAAGGGAAAGGAAAAGCTGTTAAAGCGTAACATGGATTCGAACTCAGCCCCGTTATATACAGAGGCTACAAGCTATTTTTTTTTTAATTTTATATTAATGATTCTCTTGCTTTATCTTAAAAAATTACTTGCCATGCAAAGTGACTCTCATGATCAGTTTAATTAATTAGCCTATCAATTTGATATCAATGACGTTCCGCCTGATGGATGGAAGTGATACATGGGGTACAGCAGGTATGGTTTTTGATTTAGAGGATAAACAAGCGTTTTTCGCGTTACGGCGATATCTTTTAGCGATTTTCAATCTCTCACCTACGCAGGGACAGACGACCGTCGTAATAAAATCGGATGTATTACGAATGTATAAAGTGATACATAGTATAAACCTGGTATTTATAACTTCTCTATGCTGTTACCTTAAGAGACTTCACATATGGGGAGCATTTGGTTACTTTAAGAGAGTTCGAAAGTGAGGAGGCGTCCTGTGATAAATCGAAAATGGCTATGGGACTTAACTTCTGAGGTCATCAGTCCCCTAGAACTTAAAACTACTTAAACCTAACTAACGTAAGGACATCACACACATCCATGCCCGAGGCAGGATTCGAACCTGCGACCGTAGCGATCGCGCGGTTCCAGACTGCAGTGCCTAGAACCGCTCGGCCACTCTGGCCGGCTATGATAAATCGGGTCTTAGCACTCCGTCATGAGTCAAAAATGAGTTTCATATTGTAGTCCTGTGATGCATGATGTGACACATAATAAGAGACTTTTTCAAACCTTATGATAAAATACTTAGAGGAAATGTAGCCTATTACATACTGTTACAGGGTTTTCACAATAAATAACGATACTTTGCTGTGTGAAACCACGTGTATTCCTCGATATCTTCTGTCTTCGAAAATAAAAGGCAGAAATCCAAATTTCACTTCAGAAATTCGAGTTTTATGATCAACAACATCGCTGCCTCAGACTGGGTAAAGTAGATTTTTTAAACTGGTAGGTCTATGTCGGGGTGGAATTGTTTAGAACTATTATATACATCCAAGCTGCAGCTGCTTGTTTCACAGTGCACCGTTGCTTGATGAAAGGGCGGTCACGAGACTTCGGCGACCAGAGGTTACGGATTAAACAGCCTGTGACAAGTTTAATGAATGCGCCAACCTGTCTGACCCTGTCTATGGCAACGAGGACTGGTGAAGTGACCAGTGTGGTAGGTGGGAGCAACAGAAGCGGACGTATGTATTGTGTGAGAGAATATTAAATATGCGTGTGTGTTTGCGCTGGACGTATTGATAACATCCGGATTCCTACCTCTCCAATCATCCCCTGATGCCCCCTATGGCCGAGGGTGGTGCGCTCTTGCATACACGCGCGTCCAAGTGAGCGGCTGCGGCCGCGGAGGTAGTCCTCACCGGCCTCTGCACGTTGGCGCTGGCAGCGCACTTTGTGTGTTCATCGGGACAGGAGCTTTCGGGATGTGCGAGTGTTTCAGCGATCTCCGACATCTAGCCATGACAGCTACTGCAATGAACTGGATCTGGTTTAAGTGTGTCGTTTTTAGTGCTTCTCAATACATTGCAGTGGACTCTGCCTTGCAGTAACATTTGCTGTTTTCTCTATCTTTTCATGCAGTAGGCCCTTCTCCTTCCAAATGTAGTGGAGAGAATCAATTCAGGAACTCTATAGTGCTTTAAAAACCTCGTCGCGACGCCAAATTACCAATTGATAGCGATCTCTGTCATCTAGCAATGACAACTTATTACTATTGCCTGGATTGTGGTTTAAGTGTGTCGAGTTTAGTGCTTCTCAATACATCTGTCTTGCAGTGGTATTTGCTGTTGTGCCTATCCTATCGTGCAGTGGGTCTTCCTCCATTCGAATGTAGTAGAGAACCAATTTAGGAATTTTATAGTGCTTGAAAAACCAAATTGCGGCGTCAAATCCCGATCGACAGTGTTTTCTGACATCTGCGTACGATTGGATTGCAGTTTAAGTGTGAGTCGTGTTGAGTGCTTCTCAGTACATCGTAGTGGACTCTGTCTTGCATAGGTATTTATTGTTGTCGCTACTATCCCATCACGTGGTAGGCCCTTTCCTCCCTCCTTCTTTGTCCTGGTGTAGCGGAGAGAACCAGTCAACTGAGCAATTCTATAGCGCTTCAAAAAAAAGAAAATACGCTTAGCAGACCTGTAGTGATCCGGAACTCTATAACCGTGATGGCATAAATTCACGTCAACATTTGAAATTCCAACTATCATTTCATATATCACTGCTTCCACTCGTGACGTCAAAAAATAATGGGTTTGGACTATTTAATGATTTTGCTCGTCAAAAAGAGAAGACTTTTGTTTATGCACGCAAATTATTGTGCAGTGTCGATCTTTCAGTTTTAAACTGTGTGAAGCAAATTGCGTAAATGCTGTATTAACGATTTAGTTAATATTACCCGTGGCATATCTTCTGTGGCAACATTTGTGACACCTTCAAGATGTGATATTCCACACCAGATATAATAACTCCTGAAGCAGTTCGTGAAATGCACCACAAGGAAGTGCGCCAGGAAGGCTGGGACAGTTTTGAGCCCATGGCGCAATGAAATATCTCATGCTAGTTCCTGTGTCATGTGCGAAGCAAACTAAATATCTCTCTCTCTCTCTCTCTCTCTCTCTCTCTCTCTCTCTCTCTCTCTCTCTCTCTCTCTTTGTACGCATTTCTTTAAAAGTGTATTTCGAGTCAGCCTGCTACTGGTTTTGTGACATTGTCAATATGCATGTGTGTGAAATAGTTACCGTGTCTGCATTATATTCCCTACACCACGATCATGTGACTGGAAATTAATTATTTACTAACTTCAGCAGTATTTCAGGATCGATTACCAACTAGTTATTTGCTTTGGAAGGAATGCGTCTCTCACATGCGCTGGTACCTGACAGGTTGGTTCACACATACAGCCCACTAGAGACGTCAGCCAACAGCTGACATCGGTGCAGTGAGCCCACTGGCATTTCCCAAAACCCTCCAGTCCAGTGCGTCCCGCCTCCGGGCAGCCTGCGCCCGTGGCGAGAAGCGAGGAAGTTTTTCAGATATGTTTAAGCAGTCTGTGACAGTGTAAATACACCTGTACTTTTGCGAGTGGAATAAAAAACCATTGCAACTATTTAAATATTCCATACATCACCCTGTATCCTATAAATTGTTTAAAGAAACAATATTCTGCAGATTGTCTAAATTGTTTAAACAATATTCCGTAGACTGAATTGATTCCTCGCCAAATTCTTAACATAAATAATTAAACTATTTTCCATACACAGTCTCATATCCTATATATTGTTTAAATAAACAATTTTCCACACAGTGTCTAAATTGTTTAAACAATATTCCATACACTGCAATCGATTTCCCTCCAAATGGCCAAACAAATGATTCGTTTCCCGCGAATTACCGGGTGGGGAGGGGAGAGGGAGGGCTGTGGGGTGTTTTAGAGGGGGTTTAATTAATTGTCGATGTAATTAATTAGTTAATCAAACTGATGTCAAATGTGTGCTTGTATCGGCGAGGGGGTTGCCAGAGGAAAGGGGTAGGAGGACAGGGAGGTGAAGGAGGTGGTGGGGGGTGATGGGTGGGGGAACAACAGGTTAAGGCCCCAATAATCAAAAGGAAGAATTATCCACAATGGGTCATAATACTCACAGCAGGGCATTATTTTAAGGACCTGTCAGTCAAAAGAGAGCAATCGGTTTGCCCCTGAATGCATGCTTGCCCTGAATGTAGGCAACCTGCTCTAACAAATTGTCCTCGTGCCAGCCTTGCCCCACTACTCACCACCACTAAATGTAAGATATCTTGATAAACTTTAAATCCTTCTTGTTGATAACTTATAACAGTGTCTTAAAGAGAAATAAAGTTCAAGTTCTTTGTGGCGAATAAATAGAAATGTTTTTCTCTTTAAATAATGCAAATAACAACTTCTAAACTGGAAAAATTTTAAAGGTAAGAAAATGTAAGATTAATGTCCTCCTGATGAAACGAGTTTTATAACTAAATTTTTGTTAGAAACTTAGTGCAACTGATTAAAATATTAAAAGAATGAGAACTGTAAGTGATGGCTGGTTCTTTTAGCATACGCTATGTATAAATCTCAATTCATGTCCATTATAATTATCCGGGCTATCATGCCGTGGTCGGTTGATGAATTCTGTGTCGATTCCCAACGTTTCGTATCCGACTGCGGGAGACATCTTCAAGGGGGTCCATAGCTCGATGGAAGGTCCAACACACCCACTGGCTCGCTACTGAGTCAGTAGACGAAACGCTGGGAATCGACACAGAATTCATCAACCGACCACGGCATAATAGCCCGGATAATTATATTGGACATGATATTTCCGGCCGTGAAAGTCTACATTTTAGTATAAATCTCAATTAACATTTTTTATATTTTAGGTTGTTAGTCAAAAATTCCTTTTGTGGTTAGGTGATTGGATTGGATTGTTTGGGGGAGGAGACCAGACAGTGTGGTCATTGGTCTCATCGGATTATAGAAGGACGGGGAAGGAAGTCGGGCATGCCCTTTCAAAGGAACTATCCTGGCATTTGCCTGGAGCGATTTAGGGAAATCACGGAAAACCTAAATCAGGATGGCCTGACGCGGGATTCAACCGTCGTCCTCCCAAATACGAGTCCAGTGTGCTTGCCACTGCACCACCTCGTTCGGTGTGGTTAGGAGAGTTTATGTATACAGAATATTAAACGTGAAACTCTCTCTCATTTCAGAAATTAGTTGAAATAAGACTTCTTTAGAAAGTCAGCATTGTCATTGATCTTTGCCTTTGTACTTGGTTATACATCACTTGTATATGAATGGTTTATATTTTGTTAAAGTTTTGGAACTGTTAGTATTTTCCAACTGTCTTTCCTTACCTCTGCGTGTTGTTTCATTATACCACATTACATGCGACGTGTAATTACAAATTAGCCATGTTAATGTTCTCACTTTGGCGTTGCATATTTGCACATTGCTGTTTTTACCATTATCATGTGTCCACACTTTTCAAACATCCAACCTTTCAATCGTTCTGTGTATGGTTGTGTGTTCTTCTATGGCAGTATACACAGTACGAGTTCTGCTCTAGGTGCATCCTTTGCCGTCGCTCTGAGGTGAGTAAAAGATCGTAAATAAAGATGTATGCGTCAGAGCGTACGCCTGAAGCTATACAGAGAGGTTACTCCATGTAATGTTCCAGTATATAAACTGAATATGTGGCGTCCCTCGTTTGTCTGATGGCAAAATTGCGGTAATACTCTTTGCACTGTGCTTGGGTAATGTTTCTACACTGACGAAAAAAAATCACTACACCAGAAAATAATTAATGTAGAGTAATGAAATTTCAGGAATATACTTGTCTAGGTAACATATTTAAGTGATTAATGTGCAAGATCATAGGTTAATACGAGGGCTGTTCAGAAAGTAAGCTCCGATTGATCGCGAAATGGGAACCACAGTGAAAATTAGAAATGTTTTATTTTTAACAGTTAGCTACACCATCCAGCTACTTCTCTACGTAGTTGCCGTTCTGACTAAGACATTTGTCGTAGCGTTGTACCAACTTTCCAATACCCTCATCATAAAAGACACCCGCCAGTGCTTTCCGCCAATTCTCTACGCTGGCCTACAGCTCGTTTTCTGTGCCAAAATGTTGTATTCATAGCCAGCGGTTCATGTGAGCAGAAATGAAACGCAGGGGGAGTCAATTACGGGCTGTATTGTGGGTAGTCAAACATTTCCAATTGAAAACGATGCAGGAGCATCTTCATTGCCCCTTCAGAATGCGGCTGAGAATATTGCCTTGTAGAAGAAACTGCACGACAGTTATGTAATGTTGGCTGTATAGCTTCAGGCGAAATTTCTCACCAGGTCCTCGTATTTGGCGGGAGACACTATTCTCTAGCCAACTTTACGCGATAACTGTGAGCTCAGAAATTAGAGGAGTGACGTGATGCTATCTAGGGTCATACTAGAGACACTGCCCAACACATCTGTGCAAAGCTTTATCGGATTATCATAGTCGTTTCCATTTCGCGATCAATCGGAGCTTACTTTCTGAACAGCCCTCGTATAAGCGCTAGATAAGCCATTGCAAATGCGAAATGCT
The DNA here is from genome assembly GCF_023864275.1 of Schistocerca cancellata. Classification (NCBI taxonomy): domain Eukaryota; kingdom Metazoa; phylum Arthropoda; class Insecta; order Orthoptera; family Acrididae; genus Schistocerca; species Schistocerca cancellata. The sequence goes on along the minus strand of NC_064629.1, from coordinate 543,381,274 downwards.
GGTACATTAATAACCGGTTCAACTGCCAGAATGTTGAATGCAAGCACGTAAGCGTGTATACATTGTTTTGTACAGGTGGCGAATGTCAGTCTGGGGGATGGAGTACCTCGCCTGTTGCACTTGGTCGGTTAATACATGAACGGTTAATGCTGGTTGTGGATGGGGCTGGAGCTGTCGTCCGATGATGTCCCATGTGTGCTCGACTGGAGACAGATCTGGTGATCGAGCAACCCAAGGCAAGATGTTGACACTCTGTAGAGCATATTGAGATACAACAGCGGTATGTGCGCAAGCGTTATCATGTTGGAAAACACCCCATGAAATGCTGTTCGTGAACGGCAGCGTGGGGTAACCACGAGAGCCTGGTATCATAGGAGATTGCAAGACATACCATAACTCCAAGTGTAGGTTAATTGTATCTGGCACGTAGACAGGTTGGTTGCAGGCCCTCAACTGCCCTTTTTCTAACCAACATACGGCCATCACACGCATCGAGGCAGAACCAGCGTCCATCATAAAATACGACATACCTTCACCCTGCTCTCCAATGAACTCTCGCTTGAGACTACGGAAGTCGCAAATGGCGGTGATTTAGGGTCAGAGAAATGCACTCTACAGGGCGTCTTGGCTCGGATGTGTGCTTGGTGTAATCGATTTGCAAAAGTTCGTTGAGAGGCTTAACTGTTGTCTTGCCAGGCGGAAGAGCGTCCGCCTCCAGGGCAACCAGTCTTTATATGTTTCTCAGTGCAAGAATCTCTGAAATGTACCATGTCCTGGAAAACGCGTATATGTCAACGCATTCGGCACCTAGTTTTATGTTTAGTTGTATGTTATTAATACTGTGCTAATAGATTCATCAAATAAAAAATGGTTCAAATGTCTCTGAGCACTATGGTACTCAACTGCTGTGGTCAGAAGTCCCCTAGAACTTAGAACTACTTAAACCTAACTAACCTAAGGACATCACACACATCCATGCCCGAGGCAGGATTCGAACCTGCTACCGTAGCGGTCGTGCGGTTCCAGACTGTAGCGCCTTTAACCGCTCGGCCACTCCGGCCGGCTAATAGATTCATCATCAAGCTTAAATTTTACTTTGTTGTTAGCGTTCCTGACTATTCGTTCCTCACAAACTTCGTTAGTTATACATTTAGAATACACGCGGTGTTGTTAATTTGAACACCTATCACCTCTTCATCAACCAGTTTTAGATCACTAATGAACCATTTCCGAAAAATGGTGTTCCTTTTAAAATTAAATTTGCGCTTTAGTTGAGTACAAACGACATCCCACGCGCTCCGCTACAGCGTACGTCCGCCCACCGCGGCGTATAAACACGGACAGCTACACTGACAAACAGCGAAAATTTCTCTCTTAAGAGTCTATATATCTAATAATGACATATTTTGGTTGGAGTAAAGCTTCTATGACTTCTTGGAATAGGTCTACAATACGGACAGTACCATTTCCGATTAATATTTAAAGCAACAGTTCCTCACCTGCATGTTCTCAACACAATGGGGAAAAATGGCATGTTGCATTTCATTTGCATAATTACTGTACTGGACTTTGACTCTGGCTGCGAATTTCCGTCGCCGTTTTTTGTGCTGTGTAATTGTGCGGAAAATCAGGAAGATCACCTTATCGTCATATTCAGCTCCTGCAGATGTCAACAACGGAACGCTTGTTTTGCAAAAATAGACTAATATCATAGTATTGATTGTCCTTTAACTTATATCCACAGAGTAGCTACTATTGCGGATATTCGCAGATATACCCGTGGGTAAGAGTATGGATGCAGGCTTTTGTCTTAAGAATAGATATTATGCGGATTTTAGGTAGGAGCACACGAATGGATTCCAGCGACGGCTACTAGACAACCCACAGGCCGCTGTTCGTTTAGTGGAGATGCAATCTTCAAGCCAATACCTGCTGTTCTCTGAACAGGCTTTCATAAGCCATTAATATAATATTGTAGGAGAAATACAGATGTAGAGGATAGCACACTCTGCTATGTAAAGTAACCTATGCAAGGTAAATCTGGTAGCGATGACGCACGTTTTCAAAATTGCATATATAAAGTGCTATGGTGCACTTTTAGTAAAGTATCCCTAACGAAAAAAATGTGTGGCCTATGTACCGGATTTTATCGCGGCATGTATGTCGATCTGTAGGGGAGAGACACCGCGCCTTATAAATTCATGACATCGAGAGTCAAGATGGCTGCAATAGGAACAAAACACGCCCAACAGAAAAAATGGTTCAAATGGCTGTGAGCACTATGGGACTTAACATCTGTGGTCATCAGTCCCCTAGAACTTAGAACTACTTAAACCTAACAAACCTAAGGACATCACACACATCCATGCCCGAGGCAGGATTGGAACCTGCAACCGTAGCGGGCACGCGGTTCCTGACTGAAGCGCCTAGAACCGCAAGGCCACACCGGCCGGCGCGCCCAACAGAACTTATTGTTAATATAACTACTCAAACACCTGGAAATATTTGCCTAAGCATATAGTAAGAACTAATCATGACTGTGAAAGTTTCTGAAGGGATGTTTATAAACTTACCTCAGTTATTCCTCCTGAGCATGTATAAAACTTCCTCGATTGAAACGTTGACACTTTTATTATCGCCTGGCGTCCATTGAACAACTGCAGTGCCGATACGCACAACGCAGTCGGTATTTGCCGAAACTACAAAGTGTGCGCAGTCTACAGGGTGGTCCATTAATCGTGACCGGGCCAAGAACGAAACTTCGTCTAGCTTTAAGGGGGAAACCAGATGGCGCTATGGTTGGCCCTCTAGATGGCGCTGCCATAGGTCAAACTGATATCAACTACGTTTTTTAAAATAGGAACCCCCACTTTTTATTTCATATTCGTATAGTACGTAAAGAAATATGCATGTTTTAGTTGGACCACTTTTTTCGCTTTGTGGTAGATGGCGCTGTAATAGTCACAAACATATGGCTCACAATTTTAGACGAACAGTTGGTAACACGTAGGTTCTTTAATTTAAAGTACAGAACGTAGGTACGTTTGAAGATTTTATTTCGGTCGTTCCAATGTGATACATGTACCTTTGTGAACTTCTCATTTCTGAGAACGCATGCTGTTGCAGCGAGTGAAAAATCTCTGTTGGATTCCTTTCATGTTAATTTCTTAAATCTGTTGTCATTTATGGCATAAATTCCACTTCCAAATTTACTGTGGTGTTTCTGACTCTATCTGGGAGGAGACTGAGCAGTAAAACGCGTTACTTTTACGCATAAACAAGAACGATCTGTCACACTACTATACTTTAAAACAGAATTTTTATATAACTCATGTCACACAGTCTCATACGGAACTGACATCCGCTTTCTTTTATATACTGCATATGATAAGATACTGTCATCCCCTTTCCCTTCTGTATGAATGGATAAATGAGCAAATGTATTTCTAGTTGCATGTTTGATGGTAGCAGACAAGCCTGTCTGCTAGAAAACAGTAGGACCAACGTCGGAACAGGTAGCTACGCTTTCTAAAAGCAGAGAGGTTTCTATTCTTAGTATGGTCCTGTCTGTCCCTAGTCATGTTGGTGTAGGAAGCTGCCTCTCTGGTCACTTCCGTTTGTATCTGTGAAGCACCCTCAGTAGGGGCCCAGGACAGTTTGTCCGCGGCGAGCGTCTGAAGTGGTAAGATCTCCGGCTAAGCGCGTCTCTGCTAAGTCCGTAGGACAATGGATTTCTTAAGTTCAGCCTAACTGGAAATTTAATCGCCTTTGTTTCAGGTTTAGATCTAAAATATGTTATCTTAAATTGCAACGCAGTGTAATTCGAGTGTGAAGTTCAGAATACCTTCCAGCAGTAGCTTTGTCTCTACTTTGTGAGTAAAGTGGAACCACGTGTTCAGGATCCATAACTCTAACTAAGATCATCAATCTTAAATGCAAATGTGCGTGAGATTATAACGTCTCGTCTAGACAATATTTTTCTTTGTGTTTAACACACTTGGGGTGCACTTTGTGAGACCATTACCACGTGCTTATACAAATGTTTGACCCATCAGGTTAATAGTAAGACTATAGTAACCAGTTTGAGGCTTTTCTTTTGTAAATTGCGTTTCGATGTAATTTATTTTAACCATCAAAATTATTGTGGAGTTACACTATTTGTGTAAACCAAGTTTACCACGTGAAGCATGTGGTGTAATCATCAAAGTAGCCCTCAGCTATTCATTTCGGGAAGATTTCATAGAGAGTTAGTATGAATTTAGTATACCAGAGTGTGGTAATTTCATGACGGACAGGATTGCGCTATGACCGTAACTTCTTTGGGTGAAAATTGAATTGGTTGGTTGTGGTTAATTTCCTCTTGCATATGTTTCAACGTTCTTCGTGTGTTATTTTATGAATGCAGTGTTGTATCCAGTCTACCAATCTTGGATCCATATTTGATGTGTTCCGTAAGATTACAAACCCACATTTTCACAATCCTAAATAAGGCACCAGTTTAGTTATGAATCAAGTTTAATATGCTGAAATGTTAACGGAACAATGATCAATGTTACAATAAATGTCCAAATAGAAACAGATTTATTTGTTTTTATTTAAATTCTCTTTATATCACCGGTTGTCGTAAGATTACTATTAAAAGATTGTAATTAATGTTAGTCTGGTTAGGAATTTGGTAAGCTAGACTGGATACCTGGTGAAACAGTTGCTCAGTAATGCAAGATTAATTTCCCCAGATAGCTCACAGCTTTTAACCCGCTTTTATTGTCTTGAATATCAGCACCGCTTTCAGAACAAATTAATGCATCGACATTACACGTGATTAGCTGTAAATACCACACTAATGTAATAAATGCTCAAAATGATGTCCGTCAACCTCAATGCATTTGGCAATACGTGTAACGACATTTCTCTCAACAGCGAGTAGTTGGCCTTCCGTAATGTTCGCACAGTCATTGACAATGCGCTGACGCATGTTGTCAGGCGTTGTCGGTGGATCACGTTAACAAATATCCTTCAACTTTCCCCACAGAAAGAAACCCGGGGACGTCAGATCCGGTGAACGTGCGGGCCATGGTATGGTGCTTCGACGACCAATCCACCTGTCATGAAATATGCTATTCAATACTGCTTCAACCGCACGCGAGCTATGTGGCGGACATCCATCATGTTGGAAGTACATCGCCATTCTGTCATGCAGTGAAACATCTTGTAGTAACATCGGTAGAACATTACGTAGGAGATCAGCATACATTGCACCATTTAGATTGCCCTCGATAAAATGGGGGCAAATTATCCTTCCTCCCATAATACCGCACCATACATTGACCCGCCAAGGTCACTGATGTTCCCCTTGTCGCAGCCATCGCGGATTTTCCGTTGCCCAATAGTACATATTGTGCCGGTTTACGTTACCGCTGTTGGTGAATGACGCTTCGTCGCTAAATCGCGTGCAAAAAATCTGTCATCGTCCCGTAATTTCTCTTGTGCCCAGTGGCAGAACTGTACACGACGTTCAAAGTCGTCGCCATGCAATTCCTGGTGCATAGAAATATGGTACGGGTGCAGTCGATGTTGATGTAGCATTCTCATCACCGACGTTTTTGGGATTCCCGATTGTCTGCTACTGATGTGCGGATTAGCCGCCACAGCAGCTAAAGCATCTACGTGGGCATCATCAGTTGTTGCAGGTCGTGGTTGACGTTTCACATGTGGCTGAACACTTCCTGTTTCCTTAAATAACGTAACTATCCGGCGAACGGTCCTGACCGTTGGATGATGTCGTCCAGGATACCGAGCAGCAGACATACATAGCACACGCCCGTTGGGCATTTTGATCACAATAGCCATACATCAACACGATATCGACCTTTTCCGCAATTGGTAAACGGTCCATTTTAACACGGGTAATGTATCACGAAGCAAATACCGTCCGCACTGGCGGAATGTTACGTGATACCACGTACTCATACGTTTGTGACTATTACAGCGCCATCTACCACAAAGCGAAAAAAGTAGTCCAACTAAACCATTCATATTTCTTTACGTACTATACGAATATGAAGTAAAAAATGGGGGTTCCTATTTTAAAAAACGCAGTTGATATCAGTTTGACCTATGGCAGCGTCATCTAGCGGGCCAACCATAGCGCCATCTGGTTTCCCCCTTCAAGCTAAACGAAGTTTCATTCTTTGTAGTTTTTTCGGTTGATGCTTATTTCGTGAGATATTTGGCACGGTCACTATCAATGGACCACCCTGTATACGGCATGCAGCGCCTCTCCTAGATTTTCCCTATAGAATCACGCCATCTCAGGGCGCGAGGTTCAAAGTACAGCCGAGGCAGGCCCGCCTATCGGCGATGTCAGCTCCGCGGATTTCTGCGATGGTCCACGTTCAGAGAGTCCGTGAGTTCTCCTGTCTTTCTCAGATACAGCAGTTACGAGATGCTTCTAGTATGGTTAAGGAATGGAACAATAACCACATCGAAAACGATGTACCGCGGAAGAATCACATACGTACTGCAGCGTTGGTGCTGCAGTCCTGGTCGTGAATTTTTAAAACCTCGTAAATACGGCTGTTGGTGAGCATCAACATGTGGCGGCCAGTCTTTGCTCTGGTGAAAAAATTTCTTCTTTCGGCAGCATGGAGCCCATATTTCAAAAAATTAAAACGTATCTGTAAGGTGTAGTCTGCTGCGCCGTATGCTCTACATCAACTATGAAGTGCTAACAAATACGAAATACACACACCTAAAAGTGCGTCGAATTATACTGACACATTCTGAAGTAGTTGGTTTAGTCGTGAGGTTCAATATCTCTGAGATTCTGAATCATACCGACATGGTTGGATAGTTGCCTTTCGGCAATCCATTTTTTCACACATTTTTGCCTATTTTTATTTCGACAAATACGTGATTCATAGCAATGAAACTGCCGGCGACTGTTGACGTAAACGAGTTCCAATATCCGATAATACATTACGGTAAACCGCCTAGAAAGCCGTACCGCGTAGCGCAAGATCTGAATCCGTCGCCTGTATCCTCTGGCTTTCGAGCATGCAGCACAGTTCTGGGTCGGCGGATAATTCGCGAAAATCCGCCGATTTACATCACACATGACAAGATTCGGACTTTGGGCATACATGAGACACTAGATCCGAAGGCAGGCTGTGCTCGTTAGTGGGAGACAGCAAGCCTGAGATTAGCGGGCCCGATCCGTCAGTCGACTGGCCGGAGTGGCCGAGCGGTTCTAGGCCCTACAGCCTGGAACCGTGTGACCGCTACGGTCGCATGTTCGAATCCTGCCTCGGGCATGGATGTGTGTGATGTCCTTAGGTTAGTTAGGCTTTAGTAGTTCTAAGTTCTAGGGGACTGATGACCACAGCGGTTAAGTCCCATAGTGCTCAGAGCCATTTGAACCATTTTTGAACCGTCAGTCAAAAATATCCGCGGAGCTTCTCTAGGTTTCGAGCCGACGCAGAAATCCGTTCCTGTGTCGTCAGCTGATACACAGATATAGCAGCGCAGACCACATGTCACAGGCTCGTTTAACTGGCGAAGAAGTGTAGCAGAAAATTAGAAAATCTTAACTTGCAGACACAGTAAAGAAGACACTTTTAAAATCGTGGAAACTTGAGTAGAAGTTTTCCACATACGTATTTAGGGCAGGAACTACGTTTCTTCTGCAGCTTCCTACGAATTTATTCCGCAGATACTGTGCAGTTAAAATTTGGCGTATATACTGATGAGCCAAAACATTATGACCACCTACTCAGTAGCTTGCTTCTTCGTCTTTGAAATGAAATACATCACTGATTCTGCATATAAGGGATCCGACAGTTTGTTGGTAGGTTTGTGGAGGTATGTGGCACTAGATGCCTACCCACAAATCATGTAATTCGCGTAAATAACGGTCCGCTGATGAGTTCCATAGGATTTACATCAGGTGAATTTTGTGGTCGAGACATCAACGTGTTTTCACTATAATGTTCCTCAGAGCACTGTGGTACGTTTCTGGCTCCGAGACACCGACAATTATGCCGCTGAAACGTGACATCGCCATCGGTATGACATTAAGCGTGAAGCAATGCAGGTAGTTCGCAGCTGTCAGCGTGTCTTCGATTACTACTACAGGTCCCATGCGAGTGCAGGAGAATGTCTCCGATAGCATAATACTGCTCCCACCAGCCCGCGTTCGTGGGGCGCTGCACGTTTCCACGCTCCGTCCACCTCGATGACGGCGTTTGTGGAGACGACTAGCGACCTGTTGTAGCAAAAATGTGATTCACCAGAAGAGCCGACAACTTTCCATTGATCGACTGTCGAATTTCATTGGTCCTGTGCCCACTGCAGTTGTAATTCACGATATCATATATCCTGCTTTACGGAGCAGACAAGCCTCCGGACCCCACGTTCTGTAGGAGTCGTGGACGTCCGACCATTTAGGTCCTAGTGGTAGTTTCACTGTGCTTCTACCTCTTCTGTAGATGCTCATGACAGTAGCACGTGAACATTCGACCAGCTTCGCCGTTGTCGAGATACTCGTTCACAGGCTTTGCGTAATAATAATATGCCCTCTGTCAAAGTGGCTTATCTCAATGGATTTCCCCATACGCAGTTCATATCTTCGCTAGGGTGATCCCCGTCGTGTCGGCTCCGCTTGCATGCGGCATCCAACGTCGCGGTGGGCAGTGGTCATCATGTTTTGGCTGATCAGCGTAACAGAGGCGTACAGTCGGTCCTCTCACGCTCCATCTGTGAAAGGAAGGAAAACTAAGTCTATGGTCCAATAAAAAGGACAGTCTGTCTCAATTTTTTTGTGTGTAGAACTTACCAGCGCTCATCACAAGACATTCAATACGTACCACTCGTTTTGCACGTCACCTGCAGCGCATATTCTTAATATCTGACTTTTACCATAGGACCGCCTGTATGCAACTAAATATATGCAATATTTGTTTTGAAAGGCGCGCTTCGTCTCACTTTATTAAGACATCATCTGTGGCCTGAAATTCACTTACATTTTTATTTGTACAACGCCTGAGAAAGAAAATAGAAACATCCAAAAGGCGTGGTGAGATTCAATGCAACTCTATTAATGTACACACGATGGGCGGGTACGTAGATGATTGTAGTTGCAGTCCTCTGTGACAGGTAGAACGGCCACCAGATTTCATTAGTGTTGCTCGTGATTAGTGTTATGTGGTATGGTAGGGCATATAAGGAGCGTGGAAAGCAAGAAATGTTGATTGATCAATGCGAAGGAAACTGAAATGCCGTGTTGAGACAATGTTATCACCACCAGACAAAGTTTCAAATGTCCAAATGTGTGTGAATTTATAAGGGACCAAACTGCTGAGGTCATCGGTCACAAGACTTACACACTACTTAAACTAACTTACGCTAAGAACAACACACACACACCCATGCCCGAAGGAGGACTCGAACCTCCGACGGGAGTGGCCGCGCAGTCAGTGACATGACGCCCCTAACCATTCGGCCACTCCGCGCGGCTGACAAAGTTTGAAAGGGGCCTTATTGTGGGTCTCCACTAACCAGCTCGTCGAATCGTGCAGTGTCCAGTTTTGTGGGGCATTTGTGTGTGACAGTGATCCGATGTTAGACAGCATGGGATCGTGAGGTCAGGCACACGCGTCGTCAAGGTTACCACCGACCTCGTCTTACCATCAGAACGGAGGATCGTCGTATTGTGCACCAAGCAAATGATGCGCCTTTCACCCGAGAACAAGACAGTAATGGACGTCCTGCAACGTCCTGTTCCATGCCGCCCCATTGGTCGGAGACTAGCGGCAGCCGGACTAGGGAAACACTGTCCTACGCATAGGCTGCCGTTATCACCACAACTGAAACGGCTGCGTCTGGAGTGGTGCAAAGCACGGACTGCTGATGAATGACGTCACAATGCGATCAGCGACGAATCGCTATTCTGTACTATCGCGGATGACCATTCTCAGCGAGTACGGTGGCGACCTGGAAGAGGTCCTATTCATCCAATGTTCTAAAGAGGCACAGCCGGTTTACCTCTGGCATCATGGTGTGGGGAGCCTTCGGGTATGAGGTCACTGCTGTTAGCTATTGAGGGGACTCTTAACGGCAGAACGGCACGTCAAGCATATCATACACTATGTGATCAAAAATATCCGGACACCCTCAAAAACATACGGCTTTCATATTAGATGCATTGCGCTAGGCAACTACTGGCGGGTGCTCCATATGAGCGTCATTAGACATCGTGTGAGAGCAGAATGGGGCGCTCCGCGGAACTCACGGACTTCCAACGGGGTCAGGTGATTGGGTGTCACTTGAGTCATACGTCTGTACGCCAAATTCCCACATTCCCAAACATCTGTACGTTTATTGTTTCCGATGTGGTAGTGAAGTGGAAGCGTGAAGGGACACGTACAGCACAAAAGTGTACAGGCCGACCCCGTCTCTCGACTGACAGAGACCGCTGACTGTTGAAGAGGGTGGTAATGTGTAATAGACAGACATCTCTTCAGACCGTCACACATGAATTCCGAACTGTATCAGGATCCACTGCAGTTACTATGACAGTTAGGCGGGAGGTGAGAAAACTTGGATTTTATTGTCGAGGTGCTGCTCATAAGCCACATATCTCGCCAGTAAATGCCAAACTACGCCTCGCTTGGTGTATGGAGCGTAAACATTCGACGACTGAACAGTGGAAAAACGTTGCGTGGAGTTACAAATCACAGTACGCAATGTGCCGATCCGATGGCAGGGTGTGGCTTATGGCGAATGCCCGGGAACGTCGTCTGCCAGTGTGTGTAGTACCAACAGTAAAATTCGGAGGCGGTGGTGTTATGGTGTGGTCGGCTTTTTCATGAAGGAGGCTTGCACCCATTGTTGTTTTGCGTGGCACTATCACAGCACAGACCTACGTTGATTTTTTTAGCACCTTCTTGCTTCCCACTGTTGAAGAGCAATTCGGGGATGACGATTGCATCTTTCAACACGATTGACCACTTGTCCATAATACATGGCCTTTGGCGGCGTGGTTACACGACAATAACATCCCTGTAATGGACTGGCCTGCACAGAGTCCTGACCTGAATCCTGCAGAACACCTTTGGGATGTTTTGGAACGCCGCGCCAGGCCTCACCGACCGACATCGATACCTCTCCTCAGTGCAGCACTCCGTGAAGAATGGGGCTGCCATTCCCCAAGACACCCTCCAGCACCTGATTGAACGTATACCTGCTAGAGTGGAAGCTGTCATCAAGGCTAAGGGTGGGTCAACATCATATTGAATTCCAGCATTACCGATGGACGGCGCCACGAACGTGTAAGTCATTTTCAGTCAGGTGTTCTGATACTTTTGATCACATGGTATACGTTCTCATGTTTTACCTCTCATGCAACAGTATCGTGTTATCGTTTTGCAACAGGTTAACACTTGTCCACACATGACACTTGTGTCTATGAATTATCTGCGTTATGTTGAGGTACTGCCGTGGACAGCAAGATCCTCCAGATGTCCCTGATTGGAACATGTGCGGTATCAACCCAGACGTCAACTCTGTCCCAGTGCCAGCATCTAGGATGTCAAGGGGGGGGGGGGGGGCGTGACGACAGACTGACTCAGAAAACTATGCAATGGCTTTATTGTACCCTACTCAATTTCTCAGCCGAATGAGTGCGTGTATCCAGGCCAGAGGGGTCAATGGCATTCTGAAAAGTGGGCTCATACTGCCAAACTCTCTGCATATTTGACCCGATATTGTAATCACTGAAATAATGTCGCGTACCTTCTCAGTCCATGAAGTTTCATTTCAATTCCTCCTCCTCTTGAGGATGATTCACTTTTTTTTTGTCGGGCAGAGTATTCATACTTGTTTTGTTACTTACTGTGTGTCTTGATATTTCTCTTGTTGTACTACTGGTGAAGCAATATCAACACAGACACTAGGGACCGATGACCTCAGCAGTTAGGTCCCATAGAAACTTACCACAAATGAAATTAAAATCGAGACAGACAGTAAGTAATGAAACGTATGTTCAACAAAAGTTACTTAGGTCAGAACTGTTGGTAAATTATATATCAAACAGCAGATTACGTAAATTGATAACATTGCATACAAATGAAAGTGTAGGGTAGAGTTGCCTATACTGTACTGGCTCCAAATTCCTACCACTGATACAAGATTCCTACTTCTTGTACTATCCACCATCTAGTGAGGTCGACGTCAACTAGGTGATTCTTCGAGGCATATTATCAGTTGCAAGATTAGTGTGTCGAGGAACAAATCGTCTGAAAGCAGCGTTGATTTTGTTGCAGTTTTCTTCTAACTTTTTCTATATGTTGCGAAGAGAATTGCTGTTGTAAGGCAAGTGGCAGCATATTGATTGATATATGGCTAAATATGCAGGAAATAACCTTAGTTTTCAGGCTGTAATGACTCTGTATTCGTATGGTTCATTTGTAGGAAACCGACGAAGAGAAAATGGCAACGTAGCCTATTATGTACCGCTATAGGTCTCCAATATCGTACCTGAAAAATTTAAGAAACTTCCTCCTATAGTAAACTGTAAAAATGCACTTAGCATTATTAGTGCAAAATAATGTTTAAAAACGATGTGATGAATTTTCTAATATGTTCTTTATCCTGAGTTATTAATTAAATAATTAATTTGTATTACAGAACGGCAACAGAAAGGCATTGTGGAAAGTAGGAGCACAGATAAATTGCACATAACTGTAAAAATATTCTATATGAGGATCATGCATTAAATGAATGTCCACAAATATAAAATGTGCGTAAGACAACACTTAAGAGGCACGCTGAAAATAAAATAAAAATGCGAACGGAGATTTAAAAATTTTTGGCCGCACTAGGATTTTCCGAGGAAGATGAAAACAAATTGGAAGAGATATTCTTACATTTGAAAAGATGATGTTCGGTTTCAGCATGTCGGACGTAAGAAAAATTGCGTTGTACTTTTCAGAAGAAACAGATTCCTGCAAAATTTCAATGCAGAAGAAGTCATACCAGACAAAAAGTGGACTGAAGATGCCCATCGAGGAAATATCGCCGAGTCCGAGGGAAGTGCTGAAAGCTTCAACCAAATAAAGGGGACGTAATTTATAGAGGTGGTACAATTTATGAAAATCATAAAACTAGATTCATAATTTGTAGCACTTGCAGATTTTTAGGAAATTAAGTGTACTGTGTCTCTTTTTGTCATAATTTTCAGTCTTTAAACCAGATGGCAAGATAAACCTCCTGCGGTTGAGAACAACATTGTTTAAATAACTTTGTGACTTTCTGTTTAGGTTACAATAAATAAAATCTCAAAAGTGTTATAATGAAGGCAACTCACCCTTATGTTTATTTCAGGCCACTAATGCCGTGTTAATAAATTGTGACAAAACGCGTACGGCAAAAGAAATATTGCCATTATACAGTTGCATACAGACGGTCCCAGCCTTAAAATCATTAATGTAATTTTAATAGACACTAAGAATTGACAGCTCACCAACATTAAAGGTGCTTAATTTTAACAGCAACTAAGAACTGACAGATCAATAGCATTAAAGTGCTCATAAGAGATGCACTTGACAGTAAATTTCCTTGAGGGATTTTCAAATGTTTAAACACTGCTGTGGGTGGTGTTCAGTTGCTTCAGGAGTAAAATACTAAACTTGTCCTCATGAAGAGGGTCTTACATGTTTTACTATCGTCATTTCGATTTTCTGTCGTTTTCCCTGATTTACTCCAAAGTAATTTCGCTTTGATTCCTGATTTTCATTCGTTCCTGCTATCCCCTCCCCCCATAGCTGTAAGGCGTGATATTTTCTGTTGCTTGGTCATTGTATTTAAACATAACACCACCTATACGTGTTCAGGCAGTATGTAGTGGGCTATTCTTTTCCTGTAACTATGGACATGGAAATTTCTCCAAAAAGTAACGCGATAAATAACACGAAATCAGGAGTAATTAGCGACATAATGCGAAATCGAAGGTTTTTCGTAATGTCCCGAAATTTGGTATTTTCCTCGACATAACATGAAATCGGCGGTTTTTGGGAAATTTACGTAATTTGGGATTTTACTGGTTTCTGCTTGACAACTGAAACTAGTCTGCATAGATAACTGGTTTGTATTACGAAATAAGAGTGCGAGTGCGACCCACTCGTCACCACAATTAACAGCTTTGTATACAGTATTATGCAAAATTACACATATACTTTGATCACTGCACACAACGGAAACACCATCATATTGAAACAGCACCTTAATGTATTTCTGATTATATTTATTAAATCATGGGAGAAGTTGCAGGTTAGGTTTCATAAACAGAAGTCGATTTCATAATTACCAAACATTTATTCTAATTTTAAAGATCAACATGCAACCTCATTGCAGTGATGCTCTTGAAAAAACAAAAACGCAGAAAGCTAACATGAGAAACTGAGGCTAGTTACATGGAACTTTGACTGACGACGTAAGGAAGACTGAAATCATAATAAAATGAGAGTTCCTCTTTGTCCAACTAACATTCTTAAATGAACAAGAGAAAATAACGCTGCGAGCTGCTCGTAGTATGGACTCTGAAATATGAAACTAACTCATCGTGCTATTAACGGAAAGCGAAATTTACACCTTCACACTACATAGTCAGCACAGGAAGAAAGCCAGGAAGCGAATGATAGGAATTCAGAGTTCTTCGTTGTCAGCCCAGACTCTGTTGGAGGGGTGACAGCACTGTTGTAGCCAATGGGCCGAACGTAAAAGTGCCTCGAAGCATGAAAATAGAGGAGAACACTGCAAAAGTTTCCTTGATATGGCGTTCGAATACGCATAAACAATTTACGAGGTTGGTACCTAGTTTGAGCGGCCTTTTACTATTGACTGACATAACACACTCAGAGTCTAGAAGGGGAGGTAATACACAAGAGTGGACAAACAGAAATATTATTAAGATGGTACGAAATTTTTTACATTCCATGAGAACAAAAATTTGGGGTTGTTGTTGACATCCATACTGAATAGATACTTGCTACATCTCAAGTGAGCAGCCGGCCGCGGTGGTCTAGCGGTTCTGGCGCTGCAGTCCGGAACCGCGGGACTGCTACGGTCGCAGGTTCGAATCCTGCCTCGGGCATGGGTGTGTGTGATGTCCTTAGGTTAGTTAGGTTTAAGTAGTTCTAAGTTCTAGGGGACTTATGACCTAAGATGTTGAGTCCCATAGTGCTCAGAGCCATTTGAACCATCATTTCTCAAGTGAGCACTTGGGGGTAATACACCCTTGCTGCAACACATGTTGGTTTAACGCCCGGAAGCTGCAACTTCAGAATATGGCGAGCCGGCCCTGGGCACCTTCCAACTGTGTCACCCAACTTGAGGCCAAGATTTTTTGCCGCACTCGACAGTAAACATAGGCTGTGCCAGAATTTTGTGTCCTTGCATGAAAACTTTTCAGCAGTCACCCAACAGTCTGTACTGCCCATTTTTATTCATGAAATAAATGTAACTGAACTGAACAGGATCGTGAAGCTATCTGTACCAGTCCTGTTAAAAATATTGCAGTTACGTTAGTTTACTGATATTAGTGAGTGACACTTAGTTAATGTTGGAACTGGGTGGTGTCCATTTTCTTAAGGATTAAGTCCGGGTATAACGTGGCGTAGAGCAAAAACTGAAAACAAATAAATTAATACAGGGCTTCACAACATACGTGCTCGCGGAGCAAGGCGCGAGCACGGAGCAGCGCGAGCACGCTACCCCCACTACCGGACCAGAGCTGAGAGTGGGGAGAGTCACGTGGGGCACACAACACCTGCCGCCAGTCAATGTAAATCCGCGGCCACCTGCAGGGATATCACTCACGAATTATTACTGCGACAAACGAAACAAATAAAGAAGAATGTACACATGCCACATAATTTTATTAGATTAGTGTATGCCTTTACATTCGCATTAATTTGTGAACTGTTACACAATAAAAGGTGTCACTGAAGTGTGGGATTCTCGATTATCTTGTACTTTTTGCCCTTTACAATTGCGTCTATGTTCGGAGTAATTGTTCTTGTGCGTTGTAGGCGCAGCGTGCAGTTTAAATTTCGATCAGACAATGCGTTTCTCAGGCGCGTCTTGTTACATTTCATTGCAGAGAGCAGTTCACAAACATACGTGGAACCGAACATTGATATTATTGTAGCCACCAGTTTGTGCAGACGAGGAAATCTATCCTGAGGGAAGTGTCTGTAGAATTCCAAAATGTTTTTCTTGTTCTGAAATTTGTCTCTGTATTCTCTGTCACACTGATGGTTAATAATTTCTTGCTGCAGCTGAGGACGAATCTCTTAAATATTCGCTGAATATGGAGAGAACAGATCAAAATCACTGTTTAGTGCTGTCAGATCTTGAATGCGTTGATCAACTAAACTGTGTGAATAACGTTCACAGTCTTTGTGAACATCTTGCATGGATGATAATTAAGGAAAATGAGCTAGATTCCTGTTTCCAGCTGACTCACCCAAAGTGTCAATTTCATGTTAAAAGCTCATATTAGATCTATGAAATGAGTAATTAGCAGATCTTTACCTTGTAGTAAAATGTTCAAAGCATTCAGATGGCTAGTTAAATCTGCTAAGAACGCGAGATCACATTCAAATGTGCGCGCGCATTTCCCCTCCCTCCCCTCCCTCCCTACTCCGCGACCTTGCACCTGCTCGCGAGCACGTGCCTGAGCAGACGCGAGTGCTCGCACTCAAAACCGGCCAGCTGTTAAGCCCTGAATTAGTAGGTCCAGATGGTTCAAATGGCTCTGAGCACTATGGGACTCAATATCTGAGCTCATCATTCCCCTAGACTTAGAACTACTTAAACCTAACTAGCCTAAGGACATCACACACATCCATGTCCGAGGCAGGATTCAAACCTGCGACCGTAGCAGCAGCGCGATTCCGGAATGAAGCGCCTAGGTCCAGATGGAATCGCAGTACTCTACGGCATTGGCCCCTTACTTAGCCTGGATTTGTCGCTAATCTCCCGCCCAGCTGAAAGTCCCGAGTGATTGGAAAGAAGAGCAGGTGACTCCTGTAAAAGAAGGGGCCCGCAAAATTACAGAACAAATCGCTAACATCGGTTTCCTGCAGAATTCTTGAATATATTCTAAGCTCGAATACAATATATTTTCGTGATACCGAGAAGCTTATGTCCACGAATCAACACGGTTTTAGAAAGCATGGCTCGTGTGAAACTCAGCTTGCCCTCTTCACGCATGATATACTGCGAACTACGAATGAAGGGAAACAAGCAGATTTCCGGAAAGCATTTGACACGTTGCTCCACTGCAGACTGTTAACGAAGATACGAGCATATGGAACAGGCTCCCAGACATGTGAGTTGTTCGAAGGCTTCTTAAGTAATAGAACCCAGTGCGTTATCCTCGATGGCGAGTATTCGTCAGAAACAAGGGATCGTCAGGGGTGCCCCAAAGAAGCGTGATGGGACTGCTGTTATTTTCTATATGCATGAATGATCTGACGAACACGGTGGTCGGCAATCTACGGTTGTTTGCTGATAATGCTGTGATGTAGAGTAAGGTGTAAAAGTTATGTGACTGTATGAGGATACAAGATGACTTAGACAAATTTGCTAGTTGGTGTGATGAATTGCAGCTAGCTTTAAATATAGAAAAATGTAATTTAATGCGGATGAGTAGAAAAACGAACCCGGAATCTTCGGATACAGCATTAGTAGTGTACAGTGTCGGTTTAAATAATGACATCAAGGCAATTCAGAAGCGGGCTGCTAGATTTTTTACCTGTAGGTTCGAGCAAAGTGCTACGGAGTTGCCACAGGATCACAAGTGGGAATCCCTGGAAGTAAGGCGACGTTCTTTTCGAGGAACACTATTGAGAAAAGTTAGAGGACCGGCATTTGAAGCTGACAGCAGAACAACTATACTGCCGCTAACATACATTTCATGTAAGGACCACTAAGATAAGATACGAGAAACTAGGGCTCATAGGGAGGCATATAGACAGTCGTTTCTCCCTCGCACTATTTGCGAGTGAAACGGGAATGGAAATGACTAGTACTGGTACAGGTTACCCTCCGACCCGCGCCGTACGGTGGCTGGTGAAGCGTGTATTTAGGTGTAAATGTAGAAATGACCAACATTTCATGCGTAAGGAATTGATTCCCTAGATGTTACGTCAGAAGAATAGATCCTGCTTCATAACAGCTGTATTCTGGTAACAGCTTTACACACTGATGTCACATGTCCCAACAAATTTTCACAAGAAACATACCAAAAATGATTCATATTTGAGAGATCTTTAAGGTGATGCATCCGTTAAATTGCAGGTTTTTGTACTAAGCAACTATAAATTAAAAAAAACACCAATACGTGAACTAACATACACTCCTGGAAATTGAAATAAGAACACCGTGAATTCATTGTCCCAGGAAGGGGAAACTTTATTGACACATTCCTCGGGTCAGATACATCACATGATCACACTGACAGATCCACAGGCACATAGACACAGGCAACAGAGCATGCACAATGTCGGCACTAGTACAGTGTATATCCACCTTTCGCAGCAATGCAGGCTGCTATTCTCCCATGGAGACGATCGTAGAGATGCTGGATGTAGTCCTGTGGAACGGCTTGCCATGCCATTTCCACCTGGCGCCTCAGTTGGACCAGCGTTCGTGCTGGACGTGCAGACCGCGTGAGACGACGCTTCATCCAGTCCCAAACATGCTCAATGGGGGACAGATCCGGAGATCTTGCTGGCCAGGGTAGTTGACTTACACCTTCTAGAGCACGTTGGGTGGCACGGGATACATGCGGACGTGCATTGTCCTGTTGGAACAGCAAGATCTGCGGAAAAATGTCTGAGAAGAGAGCTTTGAAGTTATTTCAATGCTTTCTGATGAAAAATCTTTCAACTGTAAATTTGCGGAGAAGTGTTTCCTTAATGGACTAGAGTTAATAAGTGTAACATATATGTTTCTGTTTTTCAAAAATATTAATAAATGTGATGCGTGATGTCACTACATATGACGTCGGCCAGAGTGACAGATATATTTTAATTTTCAACGGAACACTGTAAAACAATGAGATAAGACAAAAAAGGCACGCGTAAGTTGAGAAATAAACCGTCGAAAATAATACTAAAACTGATAAAAACTAATAGCGAAATTAGCAATAAAATAAAACCATTTCTTTCCGTCGCACCCTATAACTGATCTTAGATTCCCCAGAAGGATGAAAAAGAGTCCCACTAAGGCAGAAGCCAATTGAGGTCAAAACATATTAAGACACGTGTGCTGTCTGAATATAATCGAAGAGACCTCTTGTTTCGTTTTGTAACTGGCTGTCAACAGCTACGCTGCGTTTGTGCATACTCTATGCCCTACTTCTAGGTGGCCCGTGCATAATTTCCGGAACATTTCCACACGCTTGCAGCTCGACAGGCTTTCCAGAATTTAGTAAGCGAGTCACGTGCGAAACGTATTACGAGAGAATTAACTGTAGTTTTCCCTCTATTACTGGGCAAAGCTAACTACTTCTCTGCCATGTCAAGCCCCACTCGTAGGTTGTGTGTGAACTCCCTCACGTCTGCGCATAAGTGTTGAAGCCGACTAACAGCTGTGGTTCCGCATCTCGTCAGTAAAAGATTCAGACGGACTCACAATGAGCCCGGGTTCGAGTCAGGGCACTGCCAAGTATTTTTTTCTTAGGAAGAGAAGTGGGGCATGCATTTAGTATCTTGAGGGCAACTGAAAGGCTTCTTTAAGACGACGAATCGCCCCTTCTTTCGTAAAGACAACATCACTAGCCTTGCACTACAGAAAATAACTAAAGAAAAATTCAACATGTACATCAGCCGCGATTGCAGTCGCGTGGTCTCGGGCGCCTTGCCGCGGTTTGCGCGGCTCCCACGTCGGGGGTTCGAGTCCTTCCTCGGCCATGTGTGTGTGTGTGTGTGTGTGTGTGTGTGTGTGTGTGTGTTCTCCTCAGCGTAAGTTAGTTTAAGTTAGAGTAAGTAGTGTGTAAGCCCAGGGACCGATGACCTCAGCATTTTGGTCCCAGAGGAATTTACTACAAATTTCCATTTTTCCATGAACATCAACACTCGTGTTATATGGTGACAGTATATCTAAATTGTCGAGATGACACGAAGGGGCAATGCGAACGAGTGAGGCCATGGACTGCAGCACACAGGATTGGTATCCTCATAAATACACTGACGGAAATGGAGATTGTTACACTATGAAGCACCAATCCGATATTTGTTAAACTTTGTGGATGTGTCCATTGTGTCCATCACATAACGGCTATTTCATGATGGAACTTTCATTCCATTCCGAACTTAGGCCCATCATCAACACCGGTATCAAGTGCGAACCCCCCCCCCCCCCCTCCCGGAGCATGAATAGAATCTTTTATAGGTTGTGGATGGAAGTAAACAGAATCCGAATGTCATCTTGAGAAATTTCCTGTAATGTCAGCAATACTTGTTGTGTCAGTTCACACACCCAACAGCCATTACGTATTTACGCAATTCTTAATCTGTAGGAATGCCATTTTTATGTACTGAAAATAGTGAAAACGAATTCGCATCATGATTTTAATCAACAGGTACTGCATGTATGGAGATACTGATGTATCAATTTGGTTGTGTCCGTTGAAGATGTTTATAGTTACTTCGTATTTTCGGTAGATCAGGACACACCAGCTGTTACTATGTAGTACTTCTTGTTGTGTATTTACCCAGGGATAATGTACACTGCACAGATCTCGTCAGAAAATACACAGCATAAAAATACAAGGGTGTACAGTATCCTGCACAATACAAAGGGACATAGTACGCTATACAATATCGCATTCAAAACTGCATATACAACTCTGATTAATTACAAAAATATTTGGAAAATCTGTCATATATGAACTACATAGTTGACATTTACATATAAATAAATCGGAGTTCTAGCTCTTTTGATCAAAGTATTCATTCACATTATAGAAAATATTTGATTTAAAATACTACTAACATAATTATAGTAAATGAATATAGTTATTTGCTAGAAGTTTCTTGTAGATATTCATTTCCACTGTAGTACCAGCTGTTGGTCAGAAATTTAAATACTGACTTCTTAAATGAAGACAATTTGTTTATTTGTTTTACCTGCTTTGCAATTTTTGCAAGTATCCTGAATGCTGGTTGTTTTTGTGCTAAAACCTTGTTTACTCTTTTATATGGATGTCATTGAACTCTCTTCTATTGTAAGAATAAAGAGCCGAGTTAGTTTTGAAACTGTCATTGTACCTTTTTATATTAATTACACATTTTCGTATATAGAGGCACGGCAAAGATAGTATATTTGCTCTTGAAATAATTATTTGGAGGGTTTTAACCGTAAACTGGTAGTAACTATTGTGACAGCCCGTTTTTTGTATAGTGAAGATGGTTATCAAGTATGCCTTATTATGACACGTAAAGGTAAGGCCATAGGTAACACCGGACTGGATGTAAGCAAAGTAGACAATCTTGCTACACTGTCGACTACACACGATACTAATTACACGCAATGTAAAGCAAGCAGAGCTTAGCTTGATATTGGGACAAAGGATGTTAGCTTTCCACTCTAAATTTTCGCCAATATGAACACCAAAAAGTTTGGTGATAGCTACCTGCTCAATTCTATTATTTTGAATTCTGAGGTCTGCGTCATGACGTGAATTTGTTTTTTTATAATGAATGTAATTAGTTTCTGGAAGATTTAACGTAAACTTGTCTATTTCAAACTAGTTTTGTACATATTCCAAAATTCTGGTTGCAGATGTTCGCAATACCTGATTTATATCAGTTACAACAACATTTGTGTCATTAACAAGCAGAGTTATATGAGTGATATTGACTGGAATGTCGGTATCATTTACATAAATAAGGAATATGAGAGGTCATATGGCATTGCCCTGTGGTACCGTTATTGGTACAGTCTGAGCATCATCACACCTGTAAACAATACTTCGGTTTGTAATGTTTCTTGAAGTAATTTTAACTACCTGTCTTCTGTTTTGGAGATATGACTGAAAGCATTTCTTCACTACTCCTCGTATATCAATAGCTTCTAACTTATTTAGCTGGACGATATCGAATGATTTCCATAAACCCAAGTTTATAACTATTGCACTGCAGTTTCTATCCTGTCACAATACAGTATTTTCAGTGAGTTGAGTAACAGCTGATTCTGTAGCCACGTTTCTACAAAACGTGTATTAAGTTACACACGACAGACTGAACTTTTCAAGGAATTTGTTACTCTAAGTTTCATTATTGTCTGTACTACTTTCGAAAATACAGAGGACAAAGATGCTGGCCTATAGTTTCCCACTCCATATATATTTCCCTATGTGTAAAATGGTTTTACTACTGAAATTTTTAATCTTTGTGGAAACACTTCCTTGATAATGGTGTATTTATGATATGAGAGAGTGCTTCTGGTACGACATTAAGACGTTTAATTATGACCGAGCCAGTTACCTCGCTAATCCTTGAAGACATTTTATTCTTATTTGTTTTCATTATTCTAATAACTTTTAATTTATTCGTAGAACTTAGCGACAATGAATTAACGCTTTGTTCTCTTGGAAAGCATCTGTTACTCGGGTTAACCGGTGTATTTATGATTCAGTCATTTATGTTATTTGCTAGAATTAGATTTCTCGGTAACATTCCATTATTATCTTTGAAAACAGTGTTATCTTGATTTAATTTTTTTAAATTTCTTTTTTACTATATTCCATACTGTTTTTGATTTGTTTGCTGCCTCTATAATTGTTTTGTCACTGTACAAATCCTGTTTTTTTTTATTTTTTTATTTGTAATCACATTCCTGTAAATTTTCTTATGTCTTGACATAATCTGTGAAGTGCTGACCTTTGTTGGCTTTTTTGAGTTGATTGAAATGATTTATCGTCTGACTAGGTATTCTGATGGCAGGTGATATCGACTGTCTGATTTTTGTGAGTCGTTGGAAAACACATCTCAAATATGAACATGAGAATACTCGAAAGCGCACTGAATGATTCATTGGTTGTTGGTTTTGAAAATATATTTTCCCAAATTTCCTTTAATGCCATTTGAATAAGCTATTCATCTGTTTTGTATATTCTCACTTATTTTTTACTGCCTTGGGCATAGAAGACTTTAAACATGTTACTAGTGTGACTTGATCTGAAAGACCTAAGTTTACATTTAGAGTTACAGAAACACAATTTTTTACATGTGTGAAGATATTATGTAATACGAAGATAACAAATTCCTTATTCTTGTAGGATATTAAAAGAGTGGCTTCATGAAGAAGTGCGTAGGATACGCAAAAGCTCTCTTTTTTCATCACTTTCTATTAGCAGGTTGATTTACATTCCGCACAAAATATTCATTACTCTTCATTGTTATAAAAAGTTAATTCCGTTTTTAAATGTTTTTATCACCAAATGGTGGTTTCTTTTGGGTACAAATGAATCCTTTAGCTGTAGTTAAAGGCCTTGCTTCATTTGCTATTGATTTCTGAACGTAATAATCTAACTCAAAATATATGTAGTTACTGTTGGAACTGATAGTTAATTCCATTAAATTAAAACAATATCAATTTATGTATCATGAAATATGCATAGTAGTAAATACTTACTAAAAAGGAAATCAATGATTAGGGTCTATAATACATTATGTTTATAGACTTTGCTCTAAAATCTATAGGCCTCATGAAATAAATATGTTAGTAGGTGAATGCGACCGAAATCCTCGAATTATGAGACGTATGTCTACTAAGGAATCAGTCGGTTAGGTGTCGAACCATACTGGACTAATTATAAATAAAGCCACAATATTTATAATTATGAAGTGCTTGTATCAACTGCTCATATAGAGAAAAGCATAGCGTGCTAAAACGCAAGACCGGAAGACGAGCCAGAAACGGATCGAATCTCCACGGCGGATTAGCGACCGTGACTGGTTCATCGGACAAATTTTACAAGTGGAATAAGTACCGGTGCTTTGCGACTCTGAACGGGAGGTGGCAGTGACCAATTGGTTAGCGTTCAAGCTCAGTTATTGAAGGATCGCTAGGTCGAGTCCTCCTAAATTTTTTTAATGTACATTTTTAAATACTGGTCACATTATTTTATATACAGGGTGTTACAAAAAGGTACGGCCAAACTTTCAGGAAACATTCCTCACACACAAATAAAGAAAAGATGTTATGTGGACATGTGTCCGGAAGCGCTTAATTTCCATGTTAGAGCTCATTTTAGTTTCGTCAGTATTTACTGTACTTCCTCGATTCACTGCCAGTTGGCCCAATTGAAGGAAGGTAATGTTGACTTCGGTGCTTGTGTTGACATGCGACTCATTGCTCTACAGTACTAGCATCAAGCACATCAGTACGTAGCATCAACAGGTTAGTGTTCATCACGAACGTGGTTTTGCAGTCAGTGCAATGTTTACAAATGCGGAGTTGGCAGATGCCCATTTGATGTATGGATTAGCACGGGGCAATAGCCGTGGCGCGGTACGTTTCTATCGAGACAGATTTCCAGAAGGAAGGTGTCCCGACAGGAAGACGTTCGAAGCAAATTGATCGGCGTCTTAGGGAGCACGGAACATTCCACCCCATGACTCGCGACTGGGGAAGACCTAGAACGACGAGGACACCTGCAATGGACGAGGCAATTCTTCGTGCAGTTGACGATAACCCTAATGTCAGCGTCAGAGAAGTTGCTGCTGTATAGTGACCACGTCACTGTATGGAGAGTGCTACGGGAGAACCAGTTGTTTCCGTACCATGTACAGCGTGTGCAGGCACTATCAGCAGCTGATTGGCCTCCACGGGTACACTTCTGCGAGTGGTTCATCCAACAATGCGTTAATCCTCATTTCAGTGCAAATGTTCTCTTTACGGATGAGGCTTCATTCCAACGTGATCAAATTGTAAATTTTCACAATCAACATGTGTGGGCTGACGAGAATCCGCACGCAATTGTGCAATCACGTCATCAACACAGATTTTCTGTGAACGTTTGGGCAGGCATTGTTCTTGATGTCTTGATTGGGCCCCATGTTCTTCCAACTACGCTCAATGGAGCACGTTATCATGATTTCATACGGGATACTCTACCTGTGCTGCTAGAACATGTGCCTTTACAAGTACGACACAACATGTGGTTCATGCACGATGGAGCTCCTGCACATTTCAGTCGAAGTGTTCGTACGCTTCTCAACAACAGATTCGGTGACCGATGGACTGGTAGAGGCGGACCAATTCCATGGCCTCCACGCTCTCCTGACCTCAACCCTCTTGACTTTCATTTATGGGGGCATTTGAAAGCTCTTGTCTACGCAACTCCGGTACCAAATGTAGAGACTCTTCGTGCTCGTATTGTGGACGGCTGTGATACAATACGCCATTCTCCAGGGCTGCATCAGCGCATCAGGGATTCCATGCGACGGAGGGTGGATCCATGTATCCTCGCTAACGGAGGACATTTTGAACATTTCCTGTAACAAAGTGTTTGAAGTCACGCTGGTGCGTTCTGTTGCTGTGTGTTTCCATTCCATGATTAATGTGATTTGAAGAGAAGTAATAAAATGAGCTCTAACATGGAAAGTAAGCGTTTCCGGACACATGTCCACATAACATATTTTCTTTCTTTGTGTGTGAGGAATGTTTCCTGAAAGTTTGGCCGTACCTTTTTCTAACACCCTGTATATGACATCTGAAAGGTAATATAATGACAAACTCTTGTATTTGTATGAACATTTATTAAATTCCCAATGGTATTTGTCTGTTTACTAATTTTAATTATTACAACAAATATTACGTTTATAACTTTCGGAAAGTAAGCGAACAAAAGCATCAAACTCTCCTGAAAATGTACGCCTGTCATGATTAGCGAAATCCCTTATACGTGCAATTGAGTAAGGTACCCGAAACTGCTTTGCCCCTGGACGCTTCGACCTATAGACACAGGTTTCAAGGACGAGGGAGAGGCTTGGAAAGCCCAAGTCAAAAATCGACGAATAAATGAGTAAATAACTTTAATCAATAATGCAGTAAGTTACAATATGCCAGAATATAAGGGCGGCAATGTGTAATTAATCGTCGGATCTGCTTTCGATATTACAAGCTGCAGTATAATATTTTTCGTACAGACACGGAAAACATAAATTAAAACGGCATCTGCTACATCGCATTAATGCAGTTTTCCCGCATGTACAGGTAATCTTCAGAGTTTCTGAGGAAAAACAAACGTCGCCGACATTTTAAAAAATTCTCTTTCTTCCGACAGTTTGGATGCATATCATGCTTAACACGACATTTTCGTAAATATCAGTACTGGTAATTGCTGATAGACAATAGAATGTGTTTTAATAGCATCTTTACGAGAAGCAGTTCCCCGTTCGTTGTCAATCAAATCCATACCAATTTGAAGGCAATTGATTTTTTTTTTACTTGCCTATAGAAATAAACGTCCCACGATTTCCAAATCGAAGTACATTTTGGGTTTATGACATTAAACGTGTAAGTTCCAAGACCTGTGTCATCAGCTCATCGGTAAAGACGGCATCGTACATACAAGGATTCGT
Organism: Schistocerca cancellata; assembly: GCF_023864275.1. Taxonomy (NCBI): domain Eukaryota; kingdom Metazoa; phylum Arthropoda; class Insecta; order Orthoptera; family Acrididae; genus Schistocerca; species Schistocerca cancellata. Next base: position 543,354,617 of record NC_064629.1, on the reverse strand, counting down.
TTGATCCCCACTCCCCCCGTCCCCCCCAAGAATCAGTTATTTCCGCGTAAGGAGGCATAACGCTGGTCAAAAACGAATTATAGAGCAGTGTGGTTAGATTCTCAGGTTTCGAACATGTTACAAAGACATTTCTAAAGCCTTTCGTTATATTTTCAACATTTTTTGATTCCTTGGCCTTTCCTGTAGCTTCTTAAAAACGCAAAAATTCTTGCGGTGTTGTGCCGTGTATGAGTGTGTTCCCTTGTTCATATCCCGCCTTTAACAAAAAAAAATTCTTGCATTATTTCTAGGGAAAGTTCTGTCATACGTTGACTGGTCTGTATTAACCACAATTTTTTGTCAAACTTTTGGAAAATTACCTTACGGCTTCTAGTGTTTCCTCCCAAGTCACAGATTGTCTGTTACTCATATCTATTTTGATCTTCCTCTGCCGAATTATGTGCTTTTGTTTGGATTTTTTAACCCATAAGAGTGATCTTTAAAGATAAAATGTTCCAGCTGAAATTGACCTTCAGGAGCCAAAGCCCACTGCAATTTCCTTGTTATTAAATGAAACAAGAAGTTTACTGTTACCAGTCACCGTTTTATTTATTTCCACGAAGCGTTTCAAAGGTTTAAACCTCCATCACCTGGTGGATTTACATTAGTTAGTATGACATTTGCGTGTGCGTTGTTTTACGATTTTTTGGAGGAACTTGTCGCACTGCTTAGTGGAGAAACGAGACACTATTTCAGAACATGGTTTCGGATTTCTTCTGACAAACAATTAAACTGATATCTAATGGTAAACATAAAATAAGTAAACTAGAGTACCTCCAGTGGTCACAGGTTCCTTTCGCTGTCGTAACACATCAAATGTATTGTCACATTTGTAAACAAATATGGCGTCTGGAATCTGCTGGGTGCAAGGTTCGTATAGCAGAAGAGAAGATATAATCGCAAAGTGCAAAGAATTACATCGTAACAACATTATTACAGAATAATTGTTTAAAGCATTTAGAGGTGTTTGTTTTGAGGTGTCGAATATGTATGTGTACTTCAGGTGGCATATAAATCCAATGTTGACAAGTTAAAACAGCTTAACATTCGTGCTCGTTTATACAATCAGGTGAAATGTTAAAATGGCTTAAACTTCATACTTGTTAATAACAATCAGGTGAAATGTTACAGACTTGAAGTACAATAATCATATTGGCTACACGTACAGCAGTAAAATCATACATAGATTACACTATTTGATTGGGATTAATAGACAAATGTGAGAGGCTGGAGGCAGAAGGAGAGGAAGAGAGAGAGAGAAAGTGAGAGAGACAGGGAGAGACAGAGGGTGGAAAGAGTGATTATATGAGAGCAAACATTTACATGGCAAGGGGTCTTAAGATTACATCTTGCATATATTAGCTGCCTGAAGTTTGGGGTAATACATTGGTTAATGCTCTAAAATATGCAGATAGATATACAATTTATGCAAGTAGTTGATGTACATACAGTTTCAAGCTGACAAGGGGTACAAGCTGCTGGTGTGATGAATTATCTGTAAATGATGTCAATCTCTTGTACTCTTGGTGGCTGTCAATATTTATGGCAATTATTAATGTGTGTACACGGCGCGTGCGTGTGTGTGCGTGTGTGTGTGTGTGTGTGTGTGTGTGTGTGTGTGTGTTTGTGTGTGTGTGTGTGTGTGTGTGTGCATTTTTAAGAATTTAGGCAGTTGCTGAAAGCAGAGATGATACTAATGTAAATATTGTCATTTTTGTAATTTAAGATGGATACCGGTTGTTTCGTTTGGTGTTTGTATATTTGGAGTGTTGTTATTACCTCAAATGTAAAATTAAAGTTTCATTTCATTGCCATAATTTATTGTTCAAATATGGTTTTCAAGATAGAAAAGTGACATAAAGTTGATAAAAATTTACGCTCACTTGCAGGGGGTCTTTGTGAGCCTCCAAGAAGCGATAATCAATTATTACATATTTATTGAGTGCTGTTCCTTCAGTTTTTATGTCTTCTTCCCATATCTTCAAATATGGATTTCCTTTTATCAGTAGAGTTCGTAGATTCCATGTGAGGTGTTCTTTCGTAAGTCTCGCTTCTTTTATTTTTTTCTCCAACGGAATGCCTTCTTTTCGGCTGGCTCATAATCTTCATCGCCGAAAAAATCTTCAGCTTCATGAAACAGACCTTCTTCCGCCGCTTCGACTGAATGAATGACGCCCTCGTCAGTAATATGTTTATTTTTTCTTAACATTTCGTCGGTAGACAGATTAAGTTAATCTCCAATCGCCATTGCACCTGCAGAAATTGTTGCTGATGACTGTGTACCAATAAAGTCCGCTTCTTTAAGAAGACTATCACAGTACACTAAAGCATCTTTAAACTGAAGTTTTGCAACTGCATTATGAACTGAATCTTCAAGACATCATTCGCATTAGTCGAAATATCTGGAGTCCGCTCCATTTTTATAGTAAAAATTTAATTTTATCGTTTTCAAAAAATTCGTATGTACACCATCCTTTTATGCTAAATAAGGAAGGTCTCACCGCTACGCAGATTAACCACTGATGGGGCCTGCCTGTGTCTGTAGGTTGACGCATCCACGTGCAAGACAGCTCTGGGTACCTTACGCGATTTCAGTTATACGAATTTCGCAACCTACGAGGGGAATACATTTTCAGGAAAACTTTAGGCATTTTGTATGTAATTATAAATATAACACTTATTATAATAATTAAAATCAGTAAATAGCCAAATAACATTGAAAATGTAATAAAAGTTCAAGCAAAGACACTTTTTTCATTATATTAGCTTTCACATGTTATATATATCAAATAATAAGACCAGTGTTGAAAAACTACACATTAAAAAGAAAAGGGCGGTACTCGATACCGCAATTCACCGAATACGGGACTTGAACGCTAACCACTTGACTGCCGCCGTGTAGTGGTCAGAGTCACAGTGTACTGGTACACATTACACACGTGAAATTTTTCTTGCTGTTTTCTCGGAACTGCCTAAGTATTACGTCTTAGTATTTGAACATTATGTTGTTCTAATGGACTACTAAAAGTGTAGAGCGTTTGAAGAAATACCATGATCCGAACACCATGACCTCCCTTGTGAATGTTGTTTTTAGACTGTTTCCCACACTGGTCTAGGCGAATGCTGGGCTGGTCCCCAGTTTCTGCCTCAGAAAATAGAATACACAAAGAAATAAATAAGATTATACACAGAACAAAGTTTACTAGGTTCACTGACGAGTGCTGCACACAACTTCCCTCCCGTAGATAGCTGACGATTATGCTGACTAAAAGCCCATCCGGCCACAAAGTTCCGTAACATAAATCTGCCGAAGCTTGTGTACAGCGATGCCTGTAGTAGTCGGGGTAAACAGTAACTAAAAGGAGAAATGAACGTCGAATGCGAATATATAAATGAAAGTAAAGAAACATTGGGTGACAGTGCTGTTATCTACAAGAAGGTAATGTTGTACGAACGGTAATCATGAAGTTGTAAGTATAACCTCAAACAAGTCTAGCTGCTACTGTTCCGGCGTAGAGTCAAGAGCCGGCACGTCAGGTGGGAACGTTAGAGCAGAGAGGGCTGTGAGACGACGTCAGCCAATTGCACGCTATCCGACCCCTCTCCAGGACGACAAAGCGACGTCAGCGCCCTTTACACGAAGAGGAAATAAGCACCATACCGTCTGACCGCGGCCCAGTTCTACGAGTTCTACAGAAACATTGAGACAAGCAACCTGGATATAAGCATCCACTGTGTTACTTCCCTTGTATTAAGAATTTTTGTATATACTGAAGAGATTTCTCATTTGCATGTTGCCCTTTGCTTGCGACACATCTCTATTTCTCCAAGTTAAGTACTATCATTTATTTTCTGTAATAAAAACTCATTAATACGATTTGCTTGAACTGTCTGGCGATCCGAAAAAAACAGGTTTCCTAGATACCCCGTATTTGACAACTAGACAGGGTACAACAGCTACGATGAAACTTGGCATTAGCTTTTGCCATACCATATGTATGCATCCTTCAAGGTAACGTATTTTTCGAAATGATGGATGACTTGGCGGAGACCTTGACTGTATGAGTATACATTTGGGCTTTGCAGAAAACGTTCCATCTCGAAAATCATCTAGATGCCACGTCATCCGAAGAAAGAGGTAAAAGTTACTGGGCGCCATGTAAGGCGAATGCGAGTCTGAAGCAAAATTTGACAGTAGAAGGAAGCAGCATTTGTGAATAATCTATGCAGAAAGAGTTATGGTGTTGTCGTTGAGCGAAAACGAGCCAGTGGAAAGCTTTTCGCTACGCTTTGTCCTTACAGCTTCCTGTAATCTCCTCAGGAGATTGCGATAGTTCGATCCTGAAACAATTCACCCCTTATGACCACAATCTGTTAACATCAGATACACCATGTCATGCACAAAAAATACTCAGAATAATCTTGCCCGATGATGGTTAGGTATTTGCTTTTTCGGCACTGTTGAATCTATCGTTTCCACTGTTCATTTTTCTACTTTGTCTCAGGGTCATAGTGCTACACGCAGTACACGTCCACGGTGATAAGCCGGTAAAAAAAGTCATCCGAATTGGGCTGACGTATCTGATACATTTCCGCTGCTGCTCGGTTCAGTGGGCTTTTGGAATTGGCGTGAGCAGTCGTGGAACGCAGCGGGAGGTGTATTTCGTCATGCTGAAAATGTCATGAAAATTGTCAGATATTGATCCGTGACGGAGACTCACTTTTTCCACTGTCATCTTGATTGTGATATGACGGACTTCGAGCATCAGAGCCTCTATCTCTCTTGCGGTTCCCAGTTTTTCGCAAAGAAACTATCAGTGGATCCTAAGAACATAAAAATAGTTTTTTTTTTTTTGCAGTTTGATAATCTGATTTATAAAGAATATTGCAGCTTGGGCTAACCAGTCAATATGTAACTGTACATCATGAGGGGAAAGGAATTTTCCTTGTAGCAATGCAGGGAAAAGGAAAATGCTGCGCGCTCTGGCTCTGACGTGCCTGTCGGGACCGAAAGCACGCTATTCGTGTCTATCCTTCGGCGGCTAAGAAAAGATTAACAGCTCGTTGATCCTGTTTGGACGCATTTGGTATTAAAGTCGCCATAGTTCACTTTTCCGTATTTACAACACGCACGTCGGAAAGACACGAATGCTGAACTAATCCCTTGCTTACATGTCGTTGCTTATATACCCGTATCGGAGTCGCGCTACGTTACATATACGCTATAGGAACACCCTCATTTTTGATCGCTCCTTATACATTTATTGCGATAGAGGGGCACACGACATCCTCTCTTAGGCAAAAAAAAAAAAAAAAAAAATAAATAAAAAGGAATGGGTCGGAGATTGGTAGATGTGATGAACCTGCACAGACAAACAGATGGTTACAGTTTCAGCAAAAATGAATAATTTATTCAAGAGAAAGCGTTTCGCAAATTGATCAAATCAATAACGCGTTCCTCCACGTCTGGCGCTTATGCAAGCAGGGAAGCGATAGGCGTGGGAGCACGCGAACACAGAGTGCAAAGAAGGCGGCCTACATGTGGTGACAGAGGGTCGCGTATCCTGTGGGTCCGGACACAGTCCTACGGAGGCCACCAAACAAATCCTTCTGGCTCTGTAGCCGGAGCCTCGTCATTCTGCAAACAGTTGTTGTTTAACTGTTTGTGTGGAGGGAATCCAGCGCACAAGTATAGTTGGCGCGGAGTTTAGCGCCTAGACAGGATTCGCAGTACGGGCTTTTGGTGGACTCATCACTGTGGGTTTTGATGGTCGCAGGAGGGGCAGTTCTGTCTTGGACCGACGGAGTGCATCTGGACCACTGGATGCAAAACTTAGAAATTTCGTAGACGTGCTTCTTTAGCAGACTTTGCTCTTGAGACCTTTCATCGAGGTGGTGCTCAGTCACTCTGATCGCAATATCAGTCTCCACCCAAAGCAGCCATCTCCCGCACGTACGACGACAACAGTAGTGGTAATATCCTCAGGTCCAGTATTTAGTGAATTAACAGGCTATCGAAATCCCCTCTTTGTAGCAGACTCAATCGTGCCGAAGCTGCAGTACGAGTTAATTGTCTGTGCACCGAAGTATCATTCGAGAGGGCTCAATCACTGATGCATAGGATGCTAATTCACGTCTGGTCTTGTTGTCCTCCAGTACACTCTAGATTGCACAGTAATTCACATAGAGCCGTAGGGACCTTCGACGAATCTTACCAACTACACAGTCTCGGATTTCACTTGTACTTAACGTTTAAGACTAATGTTTATTTAATATTCAAGTGCGTAATCACTATTCACATGAGTGCTTTTGATTTAAATGAATCTTATCGTGGTAGCAAGACTTTATGTAATTTCAGTAGTGGAAAAAAGTTTCCATACCTGCTCCCCGAGCACAGATTTTGGTGAATATCAATTAACTTTTCTAATAATTAATTATGTGAATTTGATCCAACTCAACTGGCGTTGCACAAGGGCCAACAACTAAATTTGCTTATTCAAATACGTGTTTAACACTTATGTATAGTCACTTGAGGGTCGTGGGTATTAATGAGCTCGACTCTGATACTGGTTTATTCAAACCACGCAGTCTCCAGCTGTCCCCCCGCCCCCCCCACCCCCAAGGAGCTCAACAAGGGCAACAAAACGGTCTGTAGAATATCGCCCACGTACCGCTGTGCTGTAAGGGTTCCGCGGATGACCACCAAAGAGGTCCTGCTATGAAATGAAATGGCACCTTAGACAACCACTCCAGGTTGTCAGGCCGTATGATGGGTGGCAATTGTGTTGGTATCCCACAACTGTCTGGGGCGTCTTTGCTGGTCACCAGGGCTCAGTTCCAGGCTGGAATCATCACTGAAGACAATTCCATTTCAGTCAACGAGGTTCCAGGCAAAAGACATGTCTTGAGACAGAGGTGGGATACAAGCCTGACTATCAACCGCCATACAGCCCGACGACCAGCAGTGATGATCTGGGGTGCCATAGCAGGACCCCTTGGTTGTCACCCACAGCACTCTTGCACCACAGCAATACATCGACGATATTTTATTGCCAATTTTGTTGCTTTTCATGGCAAGTCATTCTGGGCTTACATTTCAGCAAGATAATTCCCGCCTGCACATGACGAGAGTTTCTATTGCTTGTCTTCGTGCTTATAAAACCTTCATTGGTCAGGAAGGCTGCAGGACCTCTCCCCAATTGAGAACATTTGCAGCATTCTGGGCAGGGTCCTCCAACCAACTCGGGGTTTGGACGATCTAACGCGCCAATTGAACAGAATTTGGCATGTTATCCCTCAGGAGGACATCCAACAACTATCGGTCAGTGCCAATCCGAAAACTGCTTGCATATGGGCCAGATGTGAACCAACACGTTACTGACTTGCTCAAGTCTTGAAGTTCTTTCTCTTTAATAAATCATCCAGTTTTTCTGAAATTGTAATCATTTGTCCCTCTGTACATGTGCATCACATTTACCGATTTCCGTCTCAATCGGATAATTCGTTGTTTTTATTTTTCGAGTGTATTCGACAGATCACTAAAACCGCGCATCCTATGTTGTGGGATAAACGCCAGGAAGATAAAAGCTTCCTTATAGTTTCCATTTGCTTATCCGTACAAGAAAATTATGTGCGCTAAGTCCATAACTCGGTACAATTAGAGTTGATTTGCTGCGAACACAGACTGCAGCGTGGCAGACCATTACTCTGGATATAACCATTGAAACGCCGCCTGCAAAAATGGGGGCGCAGTTTCGTGAACGCATGCCTCAGAATGGACCCCTCAAGTGTTTCAGGTTAGCTTATCTTGAGATATATCCACAGTTTAATGTGTCCCTCCTAATAATCTAGATTTCCAAATATAACAGTACTGTGAAAATACTTACCTTGTCGCCTTTTGTTGTCTAGCTCTGTAGGACTACGGTTCCATGCTGCAGGGCGTAAACGATAACTGTTTACAATGTTCTACTGTGGAGTAGAGGGAGTCAAGACGAGAAATTTGATGTAGGACGTTTTTGGTCCAGCAAGCAAGGGAACAACCTCAAACTGGCCTACAAAAGCCACGTAAGCTACAGCGCAAAAGCGCTGCGCGAGATTTTCGATATCCTGTCGCTCCCTCACGCCACCAGGTTAGTCGCCTATTCCCTTAGCATTATTAATTTAAACTTTCCCTGAAGGTCATTAAAGAAAAAAGAGTTTTGTATACGGTATGCAAAAACTAATTACTTTTACATTACTTTTTCAGTTCGATCTAAATTTAACACTTACAAACATTTAGTTTCGTAGTATGAATGCCAGATTAAAAAAAACGATTTAAAATTCACAACATTTTCCGGGAAAATTTACAAATATATCAACTGTACATAATCTAAGTGCAAGAACAAGGGATTTTTTAATATTAAAGACGGTTTTAGTAAAAATCACGCGAGGCAGTATGCGCTTTAGCTTGGGTGGCCAATTTGGAGCTGTTTCCTGGCTTGAGAGACCACGTGTCCTGTATCAATTTGTTCTTCGGAGCAAGGTTGTATACATGGAAGAACCCTGGAGATACTAAAAGGTATCAGATAGATTATATAATGGTAAGACAGAGATTTAGGAACCAGGTTTTAAATTGTAAGACATTTCCAGGGGCAGATGTGGACTCTGACCACAATCTATTGGTTATGACCTGTACATTAAAACTGAAGAAACTGCAAAAAGGTGGGAATTTAAGGAGATGGGACCTGGATAAACTGAAAGAACCAGAGGTTGTACAGAGTTCCAGGGAGAGCATAAGAGAACAATTGACAGGAATGGGGGAAAGAAATACAGTAGAAGAAGAATGGGTAGCTTTGAGGGATGAAGTAGTGAAGGCAGCAGAGGAGCAAGTAGGTAAAAAGACGAGGGCTAGTAGAAATCCTTGGGTAACAGAAGAAATATTGAATTTAATTGATGAAAGGAGAAAATATAAAAATGCAGTAAATGAAGCAGGCAAAAAGGAAAACAAACGTCTCAAAAATGAGATCGACAGGAAGTGCAAAATGGCTAAGCAGGGGTGGCTAGAGGACAAATGTAAGGATGTAGAGGCTTATCTCATTAGGGGTAAGATAGATACTGCCTACAGGAAAATTAAAGAGACCTTTGGAGATAAGAGAAACACTTGTATGAACATCAAGAGCTCAGATGGAAACCCAGTTCGAAGCAAAGAAGGGAAAGCAGAAAGGTGGAAGGAGTGTATAGAGGGTCTATACAAGGGCGATGTACTTGAGGACAATATTATGGAAATGGAAGAGGATGTAGATGAAGATGAAATGGGAGATACGATACTGCGTGAAGAGTTTGACAGAGCACTGAAAGACCTGAGTCGAAACAAGGCCCCCGGAGTAGACAACATTCCATTGGAACTACTGACGGCCTTGGGAGAGCCAGTCCTGACAAAACTCTACCATCTGGTGAGCAAGATGTATGAAACAGGTGAAATACCCTCAGACTTCAAGAAGAATATAATAATTCCAATCCCAAAGAAAGCAGGTGTTGACAGATGTGAAAATTACCGAAAAATCAGTTTAATAAGCCACAGCTGCAAAATACTAACACGAATTCTTTACAGACAAATGGAAAAACTAGTAGAAGCCGACCTCGGGGAAGATCAGTTTGGATTCCGTAGAAATACTGGAACACGTGAGGCAATACT